>NC_064850.1:106456206-106738706 GCF_024139225.1 Suncus etruscus | reverse complement strand
GATTATTTCAGGAAATGTTGGGCATGGTGAGCTACTTGGTGCCAGGATCAAATATGCATGGGTCATGTACAAAGAAAGAGCCTCCTTACCTTCGGTACTTTCTTTCCAGATTTGTAATAAGTTCTTTTATTTGAGGGGCCGGGAAGGTGGCGCTAGAGGTAAGGTGTCTGCCTTACAAGCGCTAGCGTAGGATGGACCGCGGTTTGATCACCCAGCATCCCATATGGTCTCCCCAAGCCAGGGGCGATTTCTGAGCTCATAGCCGGGAGTAACCCCTGAGCGTCAAACGGGTGTGGCCCCCCCAAAAAAAAAGTTCTTTTATTTGAGACAAACTCAACACCGAAACAAGAGAAGAGTGCAACCAAATCTCGTTCAACAGGCAGAACATCTTAGCATCTCTTTACTATTTTCTTCCACACCTTCAAATCAAATCTCTGGTCTTGTCAAATTTTCCACAAATTTATTTTTCCTTTACTCAAAAAGTATAAAAGTTGTCCCCTGAGGATGAAGAGCTAGCACAATAAGTAGGGTACTTGCCTTGAACACAGCAGTCCTGGATTCAATTCCAATAACACCAAATGGTCCCCCATGACTTGCCACAAATGATCTATGAAAATTAAGATAGGAACATTCCAGGCATAGCTGAAAAAAATTAATGCCTTCTCTGAGTACTTGTTCAGTTCTCTATTCTTTTGTGATATAAAAATGATGGTCATGAACATGACAAAAATTCTGCTGAATATATGGGCTTTTTATCTTTTAATTGTTCTTGCCATTTTACTTTTCAAAATTAGTTAGAAACTCTGACTAAAAAAATGAGAAGAAAAATAAAGAAATTTCCTTCCTACATTTAATCTACTCTAGCAATTTTAAATATTCATTGGATACAAAAAAACAGCTGTCAGTGTGACAAATATATCATCAGTCCCAATTCTGACAGTTCTGTCTCAAGGAAAATTGGGATCTATTGCTCTAAGTGTGTTTGCAGTGTTACTGAGAAAGTACTATTGACCTGTAAAATGGTTTTAGCAATCAATAAAAGAGAAGGCTTTCTTTATTTTTCAGGCAATATGGTTTGCAATATTGTTGCTGAAGTAGATACATATCATTTTTACATATCATATTGCATAAACATACTACATTTACATGTCATTTAACATATATCAAATGCATATAATTATACATATCATGTAAAAGTATATTAAATACATATATTATGTTCATATCATGCAAAGCCTTTCTTTTCCTGAGTAATTATTTTTAGCTATTATTATTATTATTTTTTTTTTTTGGTTTTTGGGCCACACCCGGTGATGCTCAGGGGTAACTCCTGGCTATGCGTTCAGAAGTCGCTCCTGGCTTGGGGGACCATATGGGATGCCGGGGGATTGAACCACAGTTCATCCAAGGCTAGCGTAAGGAAGGCAGGCACCTTACCTCCAGCGCCACCGCCCGGCCCCAAATTATTTTCATAGTCTCTCTTTGTTCTCCAAATTGTTCTCTGTGTTAAGCTTCTTACTATGAATCAGTCTTACCATCTCTAGATGGTAAAATATCTTTGCATATACTATATATGTATATATAAAAATGAGTGTGCTCACTCTATGTTTATTCCTATCCTTCTTTCTCATTTCGCTCAGCATACTTTACATATTCATTGATAAATAAGCAAAATTTTATTACTTCATTTTTCCAAATAGCTGCATATATTATTTCATTGTGAAGGTGTAACAACAGTTTCTTTATCCACAAATTAAATAAAAGTAAATGAGAGAAAGAAGAAGTGTTTGTATAGAGATAGTAGGAAAACTGCAGACATAGGCAGTGGAAAATGTGTACTGGTGAAGGGATGGTCAAGACATCTTATGACTTAAAATTGATCATGAACAACTTTGTAAACAATTAAATGAATAAGAGTTCTTCCCATTCAGTAAAATGAAACAGGTTGGTTAGGTACTGCACTGCATCTATAGTTCTTTTACAATTGCTTTTCAACCTCAGGTGACTGAAACTTCTACTTAAAATCAATCATAATTTCTTCAAATTTGACTTATAAAATGTTACCACTCCCCATGGCAAAATGCTAATCTTACCTGATGGTCTATACAGCCCACTGCTAGGAAGGATCTGTGGTTGGTAATTAAGGCCTGGGGGAGAAGGAAAAGACAGAAGGAGCAGGAAAAAGAAGCAGGAGAGAGAGATCAGAGACAGCATGAATACAGAGGCTGCTTAGTTAGAAGCTATGTGAGATATGCATATGGTGGTTAGGGCCTAAATAAAGTTGGATGTCTCCTGACTTCTACTGACTGCCTGTGGGTCATTTCTTCACTGTAACCCTGATACATACAGACCCCTTAGGGGCTGCAGGCACATGAGAAGTCTAGAAACACCTCACCATTCATCCATCCATCCATCCATCCATCCATCCATCCATCCATCCATCCTTCCTTCCTTCCATCCATCCATCCATCCATTCATGCATCCATCCATCCACTTATCCATAACCATCAGGGACAATATATTTAATAATTAATATAACAATAAAAAAGTTTAAATGGGTGGGTAGAAAGTACAGTGGGCAGGGCACTTGCCTTACATGTGGCCCAGCCAGGTATCTTTTACTGTTATCCTATGGCCCTAATAAGAGTGATTCCTTAAAGACAGAGCCAGGAGTAAGCCAGATGTGGCCACCAAACAACAAAATCAAGTCTTTATTTTTCTGTTTTTGAGTTTCTTCCATTCACATTCTGTGGTTTGCTGACTACAGTTCATCAAGCAGGCAATGCCTTTATTTTTTTTTATCAGTTGGATACATTGTCAAGAAAATAAACCATTTTTAATTAGTTCATTAATGAAAAGCAGCATAACTCAATATAGAGCTTAGTGTTGATAATGGAGTTATATATTATCATTTTGCTTCCAGATTCATATGTTAAACTTTGATACCAGTATAAGGAAGGGCAGCTTTGGAGAGCTGTTAGAAGATGAACGAAGCAATTTCATTAAGGAATAAGCACTCTAGTAAATAACCAAAGAATTTAAGTCCTTCTGTCACAGTAAGGAAGATCAATGATGAAGATGATTTTTAGCAGATACCAAATATACCAACATAATTAACTTGGACATCTCACTTTCAGAAAAGTGAGAAATAAAAGACAGTTTGTAATCCAACTAGATTGTAGCATTTTGTTATAAAAATTTGAACAAATCAAGGTTGCACATTTCATCTTTTAATCCTGTTTCTAAGTTTATTGACCTTAAAAAATCACATATTATCCATAGTAATTTTTGTTCTACTGTAAGTTAATGCAAATGCATCTCATAAAGTTGTTCCAGGGATTTATTTAGATGACATGTTTGTCGCTTGGTAAGGCTAATACATATTAGTAATTGTATATTATACCTTAGTTTATTTTATCAATTTGGAAATATTTTTACATTCTTCTTGAAATATTATCAATAATTGTAATCCCAAGCATTTCTTTTAACTGTAGGTAAAAAAATATTTCAATCCTTCAAATTGTATGCAGACTACGTTTTTTTGTCTAACTACACCATGATAAAAATGCATATTTTATATATCATATTAATACATCTAGAGAATATATATGATATATAAGAAAAAACTTCGTTAAATCAATTTAATCATGTAGTATCATTAACTGAAATCTCACAAAAATTTATAGTGCTTGTTTAAGACAGACGTCATTAAAATAAACTCTGGAGAATAAGTAATTTGCCCTCAAGATATAGAAATAAAGCAAATATCGTTAGATAATTTTCAGCAAAATAGACATTATGAAATCATAGGAATTTAACATCCATATAGTCTAGTGGTAATAGGAGGTGAAATTGAGATTTCAAACAAATCTTAAAGAACTAAAAAATTGGTAAAATCACCATGCTTTACATTAAATAAAGATAGTTTACAAAGTTGTATTTATTGTGGCAACAAAGGAGAACATACAAAATGTGCCCAAATTCTCCTTTTGGCTAGCATGGGAGACTCCTAATTTGCCAAAGAAAACTCTACTTTTGTCTCTAGGGCAAAAATTACAATACCCATTACAATTACAGATCTCACCAAAAATTAATTATTGCTGAATTATAAAGCTTCTTGTATTTTACGTATTGTATGATATATGAAGACAGATATTTGCATTCTAAAATTCCTATATCTTTTTATATTCAAATCACCTAATTTGGTGATATATCACACATTTGGGCAACATTAAACAATGAAAAAATCTCCAATATCAAAGTTTGCTCTGTACTTTTGATTAGAGAAGACTTCTTTTCTACTATCCTTATTAAATCAAGACAGAACCTGTTTCAGAACCCTAAATTGATATGCTAAAACTTCAGTATAATAAATAAAACTCTGAGATAATTCAAATATATTATAATTATCAGTAAAATAGCCATTAATAAGTTTAGTGTCCAACTCATAAATATCAGCCATCTATGGGCCCGGAGAGATAGCACAGCGGTGTTTGCCTTGCAAGCAGCCGATCCAGGACCAAAGGTAGTTGGTTCAAATCCCGGTGTCCCATATATTCCCCCATGCCTGCCAGGAGCTATTTCTGAGCAGACAGCCAGGAGTAACCCCTGAGAACCGCCGGGTGTGGCCCAAAAACCAAAAAAATATATATATATATCAGCCATATTTCAGGTTGTTGCTTTTTAATCTTTCACACATTAGAGTAAATGATAAAAATACTTCACAGATTTATAAGGCTTCAGAAATAAGACCATTTGATATAATTTAAAAATAATTTAACAGACTTTAATAGAATTATTTGAAATCTAGTATCAACAAATAAAAAGTTCTGTAGGTTGACTTTGAGGGTCTAGAGCACTACTGAGTCAGTCAAAGCAGGTGCCCTGGGTTTGATTACACAGGGTATCGTGTGCTTCTGGGTAACTAAGAACAAAAAAATTATAAAAATCAATTATAAAAACCAGTTAGGCAGCACTGACTTTTTCACAAAAAAGCAGAAAATTTCTGCTGACTGGCATCAGTCCAAAGCCAGGGAAAGAAAACCACTATTCGAAGTGATCTTACATTAAAACAAAGGATGTTTCCCTTTGTCTTCTTACTAGGACTGTTAGATTTCTCAAATAGATGATTTGTTTTTACTTTAATGAGATCATAAATTGTTTACTATTAAATTGTCTACTGTTAAACTATGTATTGTTAAAAATCCATCTTTGCACTAGCTACTAGAATTATTTAAAATCAAATTCTGCCCTTCTCTATAAAAATCTGTGTTCTCATTGCTTGCATAAACCTCATGAGGCCAGTAGGATTGTACAGCTAGTAGGGTATCTGGAAATATTCCAATCATTTGTTAATATTTAATTCATTTTTTAGAACTAAGTTATATTTTAATATCCTAAAATTAAATTCTATTTTTTAAACTTTTGAAAGTGTCTTAAGTTTTTAAAATGTTTTGAGCTTTTAAAAACATTAGCATAGGGTTGAACAGTGGGTAGAGCATTTGCCTTTTACCTGGGTGACCTAGATTCCATCCCCAGCACCTCACATGGTCCGCTGAGCTCCACTAGGAGTGATCCTGAACACAAAAACAGAAGTAAAACTGCAGAGAGTGGCCCAAATAAAGAAACAAAAAATAATCCCCTTTCATTCCAAGCTTAATCTTAATTTTTTCTACACTCAACTTCCTTTTACTCTAGTTCGATCTGATGCATTTTGTTTTAATACTCAGTGAATGCACATTATAAACCTATATACATTTTTTAGGGTTAGAGTGATATTAAACCAGGTAAAGAGCATGTTCTTAATCCCGGCTCTATCTATGTCCACACTGACAGATGTCATCATTAGTGCAGAGCTAGACAGGAATAAGTCTCTGGCACCTCTAAAGTAAAAAATAAATAAATAAAAGATTATTTCTTTTTATTTGGGCACATAGCACATAGTTTTACCAAAGTAAGAGAATTGGCATTTTTAAAAAAAATTTTTTTTAAATTTTAAAAAATTTAAAAAAAAATTTTTTTTAAATTTTAAAAAAAATTAAAAAAAAATTTTTTTTAATTAAGTGAAACAAGTAATAGAGTAGAGTGAACATTGTATCTTAGAGTCAGGAGACTTTTCAATAGTTTTCTTTGCAATACTTCTCAAAATAGCTGTTGTGTTAGGAGATGTTTTGCACATCTTTTGCACTCCTGATCTGTGAAAAGGGTTGATTAGAAATAGAAAGTCCAGGACAAAGATTGCAGACCAAGTAGTTTTGGCAAGGAAGCATAATGGAATTTCAACTCCCAACTGGAGAAAAAGTCAAATGAGATAAGCCACTTCATTGAGAAGTGGCTTAGTATCAGGACAGTTCACTGTGTGTGAGCAGTCTATGAATGCTAACAGTTTGGTGATCATTTAAACATTTGTCTCTTATAAGTCTGGTCTTTGTGTTACTTTTTTTTGTGTGTATGTGTTGTTGTGGTTGTTAGGAACAAGTGAAGGTATGGTTTAATTTCACCATAACTCTTTTTAAAAGTAGGGTCTTGAGAGAAAGTTTAGTAATAAGGCATTTACTTTATATGTGGCCACCTAGGTTTGATCCCTAGTACCCCTAAACATAACAGAAGCCATCCCTTAATGTAGAGCCAGGATTATACCCTGAGCACAGCCATACATGACTCAAACACCTACCAAAAGCAACTCTTTATAAAGTACATATTCATTTACTTCTAATACCTAAAGTAGAATGAGTAGTTTGAAAATAAAATAATGGATCTTCTTAAATTTTCTGTCTTATCAATAGCTGGTAAATTAATTATTATCATTGAATACAGTATTTTTTATTTTTTATTTTCTCCGTTGCATAAATGGCAAGAATGTTCAGGAGCAGTACTGCAGAGATTGCATAGGAGTGTCTTTCATCCAGCCAGTGGCCAACCAAAGAAAATAAAAATTGTGTTCAAGCATACTAAGTTTAATCTAGGAGTTTTCTCTGTACCATCACAGGACTTTTGCAATTGTCCTAGCAAATGAGACAACAATATAAGTGAGTTTATTAAGTATATCGACTATTTACACTAAGCAAAGTCCAAATGCTATTGCTGTGTTCTGTTGCAACATGTTTCACAATAATAGCAACAGACAAAAGTGCTGGCACAATTGAAGTATTCCAGCCTGGGCTTATAAAAAACAAAACTTAGAAGTAAATTGAGTGAAGGTTGTTATACATTGTATGACTGTAACATAATCATGAACAACTTTTTCTGTAAAAATAAAAAAAACTGTACTATGAACAACTTTGTAACCAAAGTGTTTAAATAAAAATAATTTATTTTTTTAAAAAAGAAGTACATTGAAAGAAGTACAGTTAATTTTTTGTTGCTCAGTTTCAACATCATTTTAAAATGAATCTATGCATCTAAATTCATTATGTAAGTATGTGAGTTAATGCTTTTAAAAAATGTGCCACAGATTAAAATTCTACAGGAGGACAAAACAACCTTTCAGCTGACATTCTACCTATCCAACAGAATGTGGGCCTGGCCAGATCCTCGTGACATTTTGAGTCCAGTGTCACTTTCTTTGTGGAACATTAAGCCAAAATGACTGCCAAGAGTGACCTTACCAAGTCTTCTCACTTCCTACTATTTATGATTTTGTAATTATGTCTTATTTTATTTATAACTATTTATTATTATCTAAAAAGTATAATCTTACGTTTTCATTGGTCTTAATTTTTCTATCATGAGAAAATGTTATATCTTCAACATTTTAACCCATATCCCACAGTAGAGTTTATAAGTGGTTTCCATGCTCAATGCTGAGTTAATATTTCTTAGAACAAAATTTAAATATGACAGATCAATAGTTAATTTTTATATTTTCTATTTTATATAACATTTTAATGAATTTGAGAAGGTTCAGAGTGATAGCACAGTGGGAAAGATGCTTTCTTATCTGATAGAACTTGATTTATTTTATTTTTTTATTTTTGTAACCGGTGATGCTCAGGGGTTACTCCTGGCTATGCACTCAGAAATTTTTCCTGGCTTGGGAAACTATATGGGATGCTGGGGGATTGAACCATGATCCATCCTGGGTCAGCCGAGTTCAAAGTAAATGGCCAAGTCCCCAGTATCTTGAGATCTTCCAAGAATGATGCCTGAGCATAGAGCTAGAGATGAGCCCTGAGCAATGTCAAGAATGGCCCCAGAACAGAATATCCCCCCAAAAATAATAAAAAATTTAAAAATAAAGAATTTTTAATTATTGGATACAAAATGAAACTTGTTGACTTTCTTCACTCAAAATACCTAAGATATTATGTTTTAAAATTTATAGTAAAAATATATGAGTGAAAAAGGTTGTTGATAAATTGGACATGTAAACACCAAATTTTGGTGTATAACTTCATTCCTTGGTATCTGAAACATTATGATTTTAAATAAAGTTTATTAAATTCATGGGTTGTTCATATCTGCTGTTTTCCCTTATAAAAGACTATCATTCCATTACTACATCCTATGATTTGACTTAGATGAACAATGTATGATAGAAAATGAGAGGCACTTTTGTTGAGAAACTGCTTTGTCCTGGTTATCTGCCAAATATTGAAAAGAAGAAATATTTAATATTTGTACAGAGTCCTAGAATAGGTAAAGTAAACATCTAAGTCACACCTTGAAACACTGGGAAGGTAGCTGAACTCACTACCTGGGTATCATAGAAAGCATGCCAAGGGAAGAGCTACTTCAAATATACTTAAACCAGGAGTCTCAAACTCGCGGCCCTCCATACAACATTTTGTGGCCCGCGGCCTGCCTTCAAATATTGCAGTATTTGCGATTATTTGCTTACCGAATAATCGCAATAAAAATCTCATTAGTAAGAAAAAAATCGCATTAAACATTTGCATACCCCGAGCAGTTCCTTTCGGGGTATGCAAATGTTTAATGCGATTTTTTGCGAGTTTTTTTCTTACTAATGCGATTTTTTATTGCGAATATTTGGAAAGCAAAATCCCTTATGCGGCCCTGCCTCACCTCGACTTTGCCTCCTGCGGCCCCCAGGTAAATTGAGTTTGAGACCCCTGACTTACACGAATGAGTGAAGTTCAATTGTTGGAGCAACTGGGAAGTCACGAAGTGTGGAGATTCCAAAACTGGGTATATTGGAAAATATTTTGGAGGGAAGGGATGGGAAATGAAATCTAAAAAGTGCATCATCTGCTTATTTTAAAAATGTGAAATTTAGGGGGTATTATGCTAGTTAAGTTTAGATATTCTGTGCATTTTGTTAAACATATTAAGGGAAGCATTTGAGTGGGATTCAAAGTTGTTTTTTACTTCCTTTCCAATGAGTGAACTCTATTTAAAACATCTCTACTTTTTTTTTTTAATTCACAGTGACTCTTGGGCCAAGACATATTACCAGAGGTAAAACATGTGGCTTGCATGTAGCTGACCCTTTGTTTAATCCTCAGTACCACATATAGTTCCTTGAACACCACCAGGAGGGAATCTATGAGCACAGATCCAGTATTAAGCCCAGATACCACCATGTATGACTCCTCAAACAAGCAAAAATCAGTCTATCTCTTAAATAGGAACTTAATGTAAGGAGCACACCTCACAGTGCACAGCTTTCTCCTAGCTCTATTCTTGGATATAACTCTAGATGGTTCCTAGTAGACCAAATGTAGTTCCTGGGATTGAATTTAAGTCAGTTATGTGTAAGGCAAACACCCTTCTTTTATACTATCTCTCCAGATCCCTGCAGAGTATTATAATGCTTGACATTATGTATTATTTTAATATATATTGCATAAACCCTTTGCGATTGCTGTTTTTAATCTTTAACTGATGAAAACTATATATATATATATAAATCTAAAAAAACAACAACGAAAACAAAAAACAACCTGACAGCAGAGAGCATGTACAGAGGCAAATATTTTTGTCAGATTAAGTGATTCCTTCTTCTTTCTGCTCCAACCTTTTTATCTCAATCTTCAGCTCAGATTATTACCACATTCTTTACTTTTGAATTCACAGTTATATAAATTATCCATACTAGACAATTAATTTTGGTCTTTTCTCTAAGTGATATATCAATGTTAATTTGTTTACTAGACCAACAGGATATAGAGCTAAAGAGATTAGGTAATTTTTTCAACAATATTGATCACAAACTATCAAATACAACTACTTCCTTCCACCAGTGCCTAAGACCCCTCCTAGCTATGTTCTTTCCCAATTTCCCCAGGAAAACTCAGTTTAATTGTCTAACTCTTCAGTTCTGTTGCCTTTGGTTATTTATTATTCCATTATTGTTCTTCTTGAAAAAATACACGAGTTAAACCTAGTACCAATAACCAAATAACCCTATCAAAAAATGGAGAGATGGAATAAATGGAGATATTCTGAGAGAAGACATATGGATGGCCAATAGGTATATGGGTAAAAGTGCTCCATGATGCTTTTGCTGAAATAAAAAAAAATATTGAAACATTGTGATGTAATTTGATATGGTTTTTGATAGGTTACTACTTATGATAGGGTTTTACATATACAATATTCCAACACCATACCTCAGTATTGTGTGCCTCAACCCCATCTTCCCTGCATCTTAAACTATTATCCCTGTCCTATCTGTAGAGGAAACTTACATAGTGGAAAACCCCCAAATCTTTAGAGGTTAAGGAATCAAGAGAAGGTACAGATAGTAAACTAAGGGGCTCTTAATATAAATTATCAGAACACCAATACCTACCAATGGAACATCCCAGGGGTGGGAGCCCTTAGCCCTTTATACTGTTCCCTATTTGTCACCCTTCCCTGGAGGAAGACAAACTTTAGAGAATATACCTAAAATTTTTCTCATTCCTCACATCCCTTTTGACATTGTAAACCCCCTTAGATTAGTTTTGATTGAAAATCTGTTTTTTTTAAATCTATCCTTTTTTCCTATGTCTGATTATTGCTGAATAATAAATATCCAATGGAGACAACAGTGGGGATCTCTGTCACGAGGTAGTCAGCCCTCTAATCCCCATGCTTTCTTTCTAATGTCTCTTGTTTTCTTAATCCTCACGGTGATTCTGCTTCATTCACTTGGAACTAGACTCCATCAGATGGTGCCCAAACTGTGACTTGGAACTGTAGTAAAAAATTGTTGATGACTCTGATTGGTGAAACTGAAGAAACTGTGAGGACTCAGGATCAAAAGGGGGGTACCCCCAACAAAGGAACAAAGCTCCAAGGTGAGTGAGTGTTCTGTGAATTCTTTAATCAGGGTAATAATGGGGAATAGTGTTACTAGAGGAGTACATGAATAGCATAAGATTGTTAATGTGCAAAACAGGAGAAAACATTAAAAAGGAATCCTATCAATAACTATTTCAGACTATTAAGCAGCATTGTAATCCTTTGCCATTACATGGGACTTTAGGATGAAGAAATGGAAGAAATTTATTGTAGATGTTTAGGAAATCTAAAGTTATTTTAGATTTAAGAAAAACTAATACCAATAAAACACCAACCACTATGTTTTTATTTATGATGAATTACTATTTTGAACATTTTGGTAAGTATGTAGGTGAACTTATGCAAATAATGAAATATATCACTTTTGGCATTCATTAGTTAAACTGAATGCTTGAGATCCAGAGTTCCTGAAATCTCAGACGTCCAGAAAGACCCTGAGAAGAAGAGATATTTCTTAATATTTAGGGGATACTCTTGGTTTCTCTGGCTTCCCTATTCAATTGAGGGAAAAGAGAACTTGTCCCAAACTAAGAAATAAGGTTTGACTGCAAGGTATTAAAACTTCAGAAGGAAATAAAGAATTTTAACTATTGTCTAGCTACTCATTAAAATGGTCTGGGAGGGTCTTTATAACTCTCTAGATTACAAAGACCCTCAGATCAGATTTAAGTGCTAAATTTTTGATAGCTCTGGATTTTGGATTCAATGGAAAAATTGTGTATGTGGCATGGGTTGTATTTTACTAGATACACCCAATGAAAAGGTTATAGATTGGAGTCCTATTGGCTCAGCTATTGCAAATGAAAAAAAAAAATCACTTAAATAGGAAAGAATATCTGATGGCCAGAATGAAACTCTAACAGTCTACTTTACACTGTTCTATAGAAAATGAGAGGATTTTCTCCTCCTATAACCAGTATTCCAGGCAGACTTAAACACTTAGAATTATGGAAACTCGCCGCAGCTTTAAAGCCTATGATGGGATGGATCAGGCAATGCCAGAATCTCAGTGATGGAGTTCAATATGGTTTCAGCTTCAAAAAAAAAAAAATGAGACTCATTATATACAAACTTGTGTAAAACTACCTTATGTGATAATGATAGAAATGATAACCGTAGATAAAATAAAGAGAACTGTGGTTTGTACATCTTGCAGATTATTCACTTGTCTAAATTCAAGGTAACCTTTCAAGCTACAAACTCCTTTGTTTAAAGCCTGATGAGCTATATGGTTGCCAATTAAACTTCCAAGGATATGGCAGGACTGTCCTTCAATGTATATTATAGAAAGACTTTTAGACAAAATACTGAAAAAAGTTCCAAAGATTTATATCATTTCTCATTTTGGAAATCAGGGGACTAATAGCATTAACTGCCATTGCTGCTGCTGCTGGGACAGCCCCCACCAGAGTGTCCAAATTGTCCACTTTGTAGAGAATTGGCACAAAATGCTATTTTTTTCATGGAACTAGCAACAAGTTGATGCTAGCTAAAATTTTTATTCAGATAGCAGATTTGCAACAAACAATATTTTTTTTAGAAGACGAGTTAAAAAAATTTACAAACTATGGGGCCGGAGAGATAGCATGGAGGTAAGGCATTTGCCTTTCATGCAGGAGGTCATCAGTTCGAATCCTGGAGTCCCATATGGTCCCCCGTGCCTGCCAGGAGCAATTTCTGAGCCTGGAGCCAGAATAACCCCTGAGCACTGCCCGGTGTGACCCAAAAACCACAGACACACACACACACACACAAAATAAGAAAAATAAGAAAATTTACAAACTAAAGCCCGTCTAAAATGTAATTGGATTTTTACCCAGTTTTCTATAACTTCAAAATTATATAAATTAAATAACATTTAGGGGAGCTAATTAAGAAACATTGACTTAACCAAGGGAATATTTCTTATGCTATAAAGCTGTTGTAACAAGAAATATTGATACTTTCTATTATAAATTAGAAGTTCTCTCAGCAGCAATTTACTTGTAATCATGATGGATAACTGGAGGAGCCACTACAGAGCCCGAACAAACAATACCAAGCTTTCAACCATAGTGAAGCCAGCCCATAAAGAAAAATAAAGAAAACAAAAATAAAAAGGGGCAAATATAGTGGGAAGTTACATAATAGAAATATTCCAAACCTTTAGAAATCAAGGAATCCTAGAGAAGGTACAGATAGTAAACTGAGAGGATCTTAATGCAAATTAACTTAACACCAAGGCCCACACAGGAAATGCCCTAAGGGGAAGCCCTATATACAGTTTCCTATCTGTCACTCTTTCTTGGAGGAAGACAGCTTTTAGAGATAATACCTAAAACCTTCTCATTCCTCACATTCCCTTATGAGATTATAAAGCCCCTTAGGCTTAGTGATTGCGAATCTGTTTTCTACCCACCTTCCTATGCTTGATTATTGCTGAACAATAAATTTCTAATGAAGAGGACAGTCTCTGTCCATGAGGCAGCTCCATGACCTCATGGTTTCTTTCTTTCTTTTCTTTTTTTTGATTTTTGGGCCACACCCGGTAACACTCAGGGGTTACTCCTGGCTATGCACTCAGAAGTTGCTCCTGGCTTGGGGGACTATATGGGACACGGGGGGGGGGGGGGGAATCGAACCGCAGTCTGTCCAAGGCTAGCGCAGGCAAGGCAGGCGCACCTTACCTTTAGCGCCACCGCCCGGCCCCATCATGGTTTCTTTCTAATATCTACATTGCTTTCTTAATCGTCACAGAGTCCCTGCTTCAGTCCCATTCTCTCAGAGCTGGACTCCAGCACTGCTACCATATATAAGCTCAGTGCCATAGAGCATTTATCAGGTCTGTTGTCTTTGGCCATTTATGTTTCCCTTACTGTGTTTCTTTACATCCCACATATGAGAGAGATTATTCTTTACACCTATTCTTCTGACTGAGAACGTGATTCCCACTAGTAGCATGATTGGTTCTTTTCTTATAACCAAGTAGTAATACATTGTGTGCATATACCACAGATTCTTTATTCACTCATGTATTCTTGGATCCTAGATTTGTTTCTAGATCTTATCTATTGTGAATAATGCTGTACTGAACAAAAAGAACAAATATCTTTCCAAAATAAGGTGTTTGGATCTGGGTTTTGATGTTAAGAAGTAGAATTTCTGGATCAAGTGCAAACTCAAGTCTTAGTTATATGAGAAGCGTCCATATTATTTTTCAAAGATGTTAAATCAATTGACATTCACCCCAACAATGAATAAGGATTCTTTCTCTAATATCCATACCAGCACTGATTTTTTTGCTCCTTCTTTTACATGTGCTAATCTCACTGATGCCAGGTGATAGTTAATACCACTGGTCAAACAAAATCAACCAACGTCAATCAATCAATCAAAAATAAATGGCACAGTATCAAAGTAAGAAGCTTCTGCACTACAAAAGAAACAACGACCAGGATGAAAAATATACACCCCAGAAGTCCATAAGGATAAATCCAAAATACATAAAGCACTTGTAAGACTTAGCCAAAAATATTTTAACATGGGAAAAAGAGTAGAACAGATACTTCCTCAAAGAAGGCATACAAAGGGCCACTATGTAAATGTAAATGCTCTGTATGGATCAGCACTGGGGAAATGCAAATCAAACAGCAATCTTATATTAACCTGTAGAATATTTAACTATTGAGTAAGGAAAACATGTGTTACTTGGTTGTCTCAAAAAATGTGTGTGAGGGTTGGGCTTACCCACTCAAAGCTTTGAGGAGTGAAAAGTTAACATAATGGACAGCATATGGATTCTTGTTAAAAAAAATATACACTAAAATGACTAACAAAATAAATTCTTGTTCACTTTATAAATTTAGCTCAGCATTTTTTTTCTTCTATTTCACAGATTTTCGCCACATCTGAACCATAGAAATCACAACGAGAAAGACAGGGCTTCAGTTTAAAGAATTACATAGTTAATTTTTGTATATTTTCTGGGTTGTGGGACTCCCAAGTAGTGCTCAGTAGGTCCAGAGTCCTTCCTGGAAATTTTTGGCTACCCGGTCAACTGTTCAATCCAAGAGCCCAGGGTGCAGTGGGTGCTGGTCACATCTGGAGTAGGGAACTGCCATTGCCACTAAATGGCATTTAGGGGACTCCAATGTCACACCCAAAAACCTCAGGGTTGTATGTTGGAATAGTCAAGGAGTCATGCTTTACAGGGATATAAACAGAGTCTGCTGTATACAAGGCATGAAACTTAACCACTGTGCTATCTCTTTGGTTCTTTTTTTTTTGTCTTTTATATTATTTTATGACACCTGCGAAAAGTGATATTTTGACTCTCAGGCATTATACACTTTCACTCTGAAAGATGATTATGTTAATATTTATGGTTTCTTCTAGGCCCTATATGAATAGGATTCATATATTTTAAACATGCCCCTTATTCATAAATTTCTCATATTTAAAATTTTTTTTCAATTTTTGGGCCACACTCAGAAGTGCTGAGTGTTTATTTCTGGCTTTACACTCAAGAATTATTTTCTCATGGCAGTACCAGGAACCATATGGGAATTCCAGTGATCAAATCTGAATTGGCTGCATACAAGACAAATGTCCTATCTACTGTACTATTGCTCTGGCCCCTCATCTTATAGGATGAGGATGTTAATTCTTATATCTAGATAGTATATTTTTAACAACAATACACACCACAACTTTTTTTCAATTGGCAGAATTGAAAATCTAACTCAGGGCCTTGCACACACACAAGGAAACCTACAATGTTTTTTGGAGGGGAAGTGTGATCATTGACATGTAGCATATTACTTTCAGATAGACTATACTCAACACTTACATATAATCATTAACATCTATTACCATAGATAATCATTTTTGATAGAACATTTATGATCTATTCTTTTAGCAGCTGCTTCTTCTTCCTCTTTTTCTTCTTCTTTTATTTTTTTGGTTTTTGAGTCACACCAGGCAGTGATCAGGGGTTACTCCTGTCTCTGTGCTCAGAATTCGCTCCTCACTGGCTCAGGGATGGGATACAGAATGCCAGGATTAGAACCACCTTCTGTCCTGCGTCGGCTGCGTGCAAGGTAAATGCCCTACTGCTGTGTCATCTCTCTGGCCCCTCTGAGAAGCTTCTATTCTTGATAATAGTTACCATGCTGTTCATCACACTCCCATAACTTACATCATAACTTATATTTGATATTCATGCTTTATAAATTAGTGCTTTATTGCTATACCTTTTGACACTTATTTGCATTTCCATTATATTTTCCATAGTGACTTGCTAATTTCCCAGCTGCACTGCATGAATGTTTTATTTCTCTACACTCTTGACCTTCTATCATCTTGTATTTTATTTTTATAATTTACTTCATTTAAAGAGTATGCATCACATAGTTGACATAGCTAACTATTATACATTTGTTTCCAGATAAGTGAGAGCAATTTTATTTTTAAATAACAGAAATAAAAAAGAAAATTAAAAAAAAGAAAAAAGAAAATTAAAAAAAAACTGAAGTACAGTGACAAGCAAATTTGTGAAAATTATTGTATCTCCAATGAGATCATTAAGGCATTGGCAGAAGGTTTAGTAAACCTATGTTACTATTTGACTATTCTATTATGTCACTGGTTACCAAATATTAAGTGACCTTAGCTACATATTGGCATATAAATTTGTATGTTTCTATGGGGATGACATTCTTCTCCATTGGAACAACTGAAGTTGTTTAGGAATCCCAAGCACTATTACTGTCACTGCGGCTTTTGTGCAGTATATTCTCAACATCCAGGTCTCTTGGAAGTAGAATGTGCAGGTCCGGATGGGGGTGGGTGGGTTAGAGAATGGAAGGATATCTGCACTCACTCCAAAAATGCCCTTTCAAAAAGAGCCCTGGTGATATCAGCCCAAATACCAGTATACCTGGAGTTTCTTCAGATTGGTGTCTCTGCCAAAAAAAACTAGAGCGTCAGTGAAATAGGGTTCAGTGAAATAGGTAAAGCTGCTATTATGGGTGATAGATACAGCAGGCATGGCTTTGGCAAGACGGGCGTGGCCTGCTCTTTTCTCCCAAAAAAGCAGCTTTCAGTGGCATGGTTGTGGTCTCTCTTCTCCATATTTCACCGCCTGCTCATCCACTCTCCTCGAGGGAACTCAAAGAAGTTCTTCAATGCAACCGAACCCAAAAGCTAGCCCAGGTGCTGCCGACCATAGCTGTTGTACTCATGATTTTTCACAGTCTTTTTTTCAAGATAAGAGAGTCTATATAGCTGTTTCCAGTGTCAGCATGGCAACACTCATCTTGTATTTTAGAAGGTATATTCAGCTATGCTTAGGCCCTCTGATGTGAGTTCCAGAGATATTTGGCCAGTTATGTGATTCAGGTGGATTAGTGGTAAGACCTAGTGCTCTGATCCTAGTTAGGCCAGTGACTTTGAGACCAGCACTGCTGTCAATATCTGATCTAAAGGAAACAGTGCTATGGTTTTAACTCTGGGCTTCGCACCTGCATGCACTCTACCCCAATCGATTTTTCTCCTCACCCCTATGTATTGTATTTATGATCACTGTAACTTGTGTGATGTATTACCATTATTATTTTTAATTTGCTTTTATCTGATGGCTAGTAATTTTGAACATATTTTGAGTATCCATCAATTATATGAGTATTTTCTTTTGCAGTTATCTATTCAGGACCTCAATCTAATTTTAATCAATCTATTTTGCTAATTAGTTGTGTGAATTCTTCATTTTAATATTAAGTCTTTACCATATATTATTTACAAATAGGTTTTTCAGTCTGTAGGTGACCTTTGATTATGTTAATTATTTTCTTTGTTGTTACTTCCTTTGAAGGCATATCAATTTTTAGGGAGGGAGGCATATCTGGCAGTGCTTGGTGGTTACTCCTGCAGGCTTGAGGGATCTTTTTTTTTTTTTTTTTTTTTTTTGGGTTTTTGGGCCATACCCTGTGACGCTCAGGGGTTACTCCTGGCTATGCGCTCAGAAGTTGCTCCTGGCTTCTTGGGGGACCATATGGGACGCCGGGGGATCGAACCACGGTCCGTCCTAGGCTAGCGCAGGCAAGGCAGGCACCTTACCTCCAGCGTCACCGCCCGGCCCCAGGCTTGAGGGATCTTATGGGATGCTAGGTATCCAACCCAATTCCTCAGAGTGCAAGGCAAACACCTAACCCGTTGTGCTATCACTGTGGCGCTTATCATTCAATTTTACCTCAACAATATTTTTTCTATAATTCTAATCCCAATAAAGTTCAGATGAACCAATAATGACTTTTAACAATTTATGATAATTACTGCCTGCATGCAGTTATTAGCCTGCTATAGTGCTTTTACTATTAAATATAGTTGTTTAAGTTACAATATATTTCTCAAATTCGCGTAAAATATTTATTACATTGAAATACTTAGGAGCAACAAACAACATATTGACTATACATTTTAAATGTGAGCATATTTTTTCTCAATATAAAATATCTATTTACACTGACAGATTGGTTTAGGTTTTCAATTATAAAATTTTATTTTATAAAGTAAAATAATATTTATAAAACTGAAATTTTCCAAGTGCAATAATTATTTATGTTTGATGGTATTTTTCTTTTTCTTTCTTTTGGTTCTTGGGTCATATCCAGTGATGCTCAGAGGTTACTCCTTGCTATGTGCTCAGAAATTGCTCCTGGCTTAGGGAACCATACGGAATGCTGGGAATCAAACCCAGGTCTGACCTGGGTCAGCCACGTGCGAGGCAAACAATCTACCACTCCA
Organism: Suncus etruscus; assembly: GCF_024139225.1. Taxonomy (NCBI): domain Eukaryota; kingdom Metazoa; phylum Chordata; class Mammalia; order Eulipotyphla; family Soricidae; genus Suncus; species Suncus etruscus. The sequence goes on along the minus strand of NC_064850.1, from coordinate 106,719,677 downwards.
GCCCCTGATGGTACATTTTATTGAAACAAGTTATAGGAATATATACATATATAAAACAAACAAGATTTTCTTAAATTGTTTAAAATTTTGTGCTGCATTACATTTAAATCCTCAATAATTAGTTTCTTTTAACTAAGGCAAGGTCTAAATTGACCTTACTTAGAAGACACAAATGGACTGTTATTTACAAAGAAACATATTTTGCATCAAATGCATTACTTTTGTACTTTGTAGCAAAACTGCATTTATTTTTTTCATTATATGCTGTTTATTGTATGAAAGCCACACTTAGTCAAAAATATTTTATAGAGCTGATTACATAACCTAATATATTATAATAATATACAATATGTGTTATATATGATAAAATAATACAAACTAATATGTGTATACTTATACATAGGTAGTGGTAGGAAATATCTTGGTAGAGGAAAAGATTACTGAATATTCTCTGCTTCAAATACTCCCAACCAGGACACTGGAATATTGATGCTGTCTTTCTTCTTAACAACAAACCACTATCTAATTTGTTGACAAATTTCATTTATATGTAACATCCAAAAAGAAAATGGTGGATATGATTTGTATGTATTTAAAAAAAACTTTTGTAACTTATCTTTCTGATATTTTTTAAAAGCAATCTTTGGTGGTGAATCAGGATTTCAATAGTAAACACCTTCATCGCTCTTGCTATATAGAAGTTGGTATAAATGTATAGAGTTAAATAGATTTTTTTCCAGAACATACAATTATCTGGTAGTGGAGTTAAGACTAAAATGAATTTTCTGACTGCTAATTGCATTGGTAAACCAGACATATATAAATCTCCAATCTTAGAATGTGAAAGTAAAGAAAAATTAATGATGTTTCTACGTTACACAAAGACAGGTGATAAAGACAGATGATAGAGCTTCTCTATTTTACTCACTATTACTCAAAGCCACTACATAGAATTTAGACCAAAAATATCTTCTAGAAATAATATTTTAGTATTAGTATCATTTGGACTTTTACACTCATGACTGAATTTCTTTTAAAAACTTCTCTACAAATTACTCAATGGAAATATCTGCAGTGCTCTGTATTTGGAATGCCAAATGAGTTTAAGAACAGTTCATTATTATTTTTTGGTGAAAAAAAAAAGTGGCCTCTACTGTTCGTTATTTTGGATATCAAAACAAAACTTGGCAAGTTATTGATTCAGTTTGGCAGAATACTCTCACTTATGTAGCAAACCAATTGCCCCCCCCCCCCCTCGCGCTTAAGTGCATTCCAAAGTTTAGAGTACCAATTGAAATGGGAGTCTAGAAAAAAACGTTCCCAGAGAAGGCTGATTGGCTGGTGCAGGGGAAGCCAGAGACATAAAAGGCAGCTGTAAGACGTCTGAAAATGTCAATGTAACCATCGGTCTAGAGTGGAATCTCCTGTCTGTATATCACTGCCTTTCTGCCATGAGTGGGTGCCCATTTTTAGGAAATAAATTTGGGTGAGTATTTATCTCTATTCTGATTGCAGTTCAGTTTTTAAATGCCATGAAAGAATTAAAAACTGTCCCATTTCTTTCTTTCTTTTTTTTTTTAAAGTCTACTTTTAAAGGGAACAAATAATTTTAATCTTTCATGTTGTTAGGTAATTGTGTTTTCTCAAGTTCTTTCTTTTTGTTGAATCTCTAGATACAATTCTCAAACGTTCTCAGTAGAAAACAATGATGAAGACAATTCACAAAGTGGTGTGAATAAAGCCAGCAAAGGCGGACTTATCTATGGGAATTACCTACATGTAAGTGGCAAAGTCCTTTTAGTGTTTAGCTTCCATTAGTAGTTGCTAAATTTTGCTTAGAGACAGTTTACATTTTTAGTCTTTTTTCCCTCTATCTCCCAAGTCTTTGCTAGACCTAAAGATTTACTTGCTGATGTACATATTTAACTCAAAAAATTTATAACAGCAAATTAAAATGTATATGTGAAAATTCACCTCACTTGGCAGAGAAAGTAATTAGAGAGAAACAAGTATGTAGCAGAAAAATAGAAATAATAAGATAAAGTACAAATAATAGTCTTTAATATTTTGAAATTTAACAGCATGTCAAAAATTCAACCTAGTCATCAGAACAAGGTTTACTGTTTAAAGAAAATAGATTTGTTCTTGAAAATGACTTGGAGAAGTTTTTAATACTATATGCCACTAATCAAGTTTACTAGAAACTAAGTTATACACTTTAAAACTAGGTTTTCTTTGTTTTCTTATAAGAGACTTTGAGATGCTGTTAAATTTCAAAATATTAAAAACTGTGAATATATTTCTATTATACTTTCTATAATATATATTAGTAAATTATATTATTATAGTAAAATGTATTTATAATGGTATTGGTATGTATGTTTGTGATGTATGTTGCCATACATATCACCAGCACAAAAGTGCATAGGTCCCCCATTCCTTCCCTAAGTTCAAAATTAGTTTTTAATTTTTTTAACTTTATGGAGAAAAAACTAATATCTTATAGATATGGAATTCTTTGATTTTATGCTTATATTACAAAAGTATTACTCAAACATTACTAACTACGTAACCTTACATACATATAATTTCTTATTTTATGTAAAAGGCATGTAATTGTCAAGTGCACCATACTGCATAATTAATTGTAATCCCTGTGATAGACCTTAGGTTCAATACGTTTTTCCTCTTAGAGCTTTATATTTTTATAAAAATCTTTCTTTTCTTTTCAAAGTTGGAAAAAGTTTTGAATGCACAGGAACTTCAAAGTGAACTAAAAGGACATAAAATTCACGATGAACATCTTTTTATCATAACTCATCAAGGTAAGTTGACTAAAAGGTTGTATAATAACAAATTCCATAGACATGCCTCATAAATAATGAGGAAAGCTACAATTCTTTGAACTATAATGGTAAGAAATCAATGGTAAGAAATCAAGAGATCGCCTTTGTTACAAATGCTGGAAAGTTTTTGCTGCTAGATAATTCTCCAAGGATCTCCATCTGGAGTTTTGAATGGTTTAAAAGATGTGTTCACTTCACTTCTAATTGGATCAAGCAACACTTTAACTTTGCCCTAATACATAGTTCTTTCTTTCTTTTGGAATCCACAAGTAATCTGTAAGCTAAAATGTTACTTTTATTCAACTTGGGATTTTAAGGACGTTTTTTAAAGAATATTTGAAGAATAAAATCACTTATGTTTATTGTGGCTTAATATACACAGTTCTGTACAAAGGTGGTACTACCTGAAAAGTAAATTCTGGGTTAAATGTATATTTTTCCTCTTTATATGTCTAAACCTTATAATGCCTTAACATAAAAGCCCATAACTTTAGAGATTTAAAAAATTTTATAGATTCATTTCTGAAAGTGTTTTGGGACTTAAAAACATTAAGGTTTATGCTAGGAATGCTAGGACTATTATACTGTTCTCCAAAGACCAATGATTTATTTTAGTTAGAGCTTGACTTCCAAACATCTTTGCATCTGTTTTTAGTGGTTACTTTTTTTCTTAATGTTATAAAATGATAGATTTATTTGAATAAAAGTAAACATGAAAAGCAATGTGCTGAATGTGTTACTTTTGTTTATATGTTTGTTTACCAACAAAACCAGTAGGAGAAGAATCATGACAGGGTAAAACTTTTGAATTTAGAACTGTGTTTATAATGTGATTCTTTACATTATCTATTGTATTGAGACAATTGTGTTTTCCCATTCAGAAGCTTCTTTTGAAGTGAGAAATTGTGCCTTTACCACTGAACACAACTTAATAGTATTTAATAAGCACACTAAAATAAGTGCTGTTATTTCTGTAGAGGAAGACTTTTTACTCTGCAGTTACATATATGCTTCATATATCAAGGGGTCAAACATGAGAAAAAATATAAAAACTATCATATCTTGATTTGGTCTTTAAGTCCAAAAGACAAATCCTTAAAAATATCCTTAGATATAATTTATCATTTGAATCCTTTAATTAGTAACAAAATGCAACCATTAGTCTTGCAATAATGCCAGATTCTCCTTTGATATGGGATAAATTGTATCCTCTAAATAGTATCAAAAGACAATATTTATCCATTCAATAGTATCAATTAAAATGCACCAGACAGCTCTAAAATGATTGATTTACTATTCTTATATTATGAAGACATTGACCTAATGCTTTTCTTTTGCCAAACAATAGTAGAGTAGTATACGAACAGTCCTAGATATTAAGGAAAACAAAAGTTTTCCTTTATTTATGTTTGTCTTTCTTAGAGCAGGTTACACTCCTGGAAACCAAAACCTTGTCATGTTCGCTCTGTTAGTTTAGTATTAGATTCTCTATTTATAGGAGAAGCTGAGTCTGACTTATGCTTTTACACATACTTTTAGTTTCTATATGAAACCAGAAGGTGTGCTATATTTTAAAATACTGAATTTTTGTGACACCACTGTGCTAGTAATGACTACAAAGTATATAGATAAATTGGCTAATTTATTAAAGGATTCAATAAAGGATGCTAATATCTCCATTACTAATTTCTTATGTCAATTTATCTTAACTGTTAGAGTTTGTGGCTCCTTATGACCTATATTTCTTTTTGAGACCCAGATATCCTACCACTTGGCCCCTAGTTCCATGCCATGATTCCTCATTTATGCAATTTTTACCTTTGATCTCCTTGGAATATACTGGGGAATCATGAGGGGACCCATATGGCACTTGATTGTTAATCCTGGTTTATAGAATAAAATAGAGCTTTAATGGCATTTAATATCATTACATTTTATACTCATCTATCAATGTGTTAAACATGTCTTGATATGGTTATTGACAAAATGCTCTCATAACTTTCCAACTGATAGTAATTTTCTCCTTACAGCCTATGAACTCTGGTTTAAACAAATCCTCTGGGAATTAGATTCGGTTCGAGAGATCTTTCAGAATGGTCATGTGAGTTATCATAACCTAATATTGGTTCTATACTTGGAAGGAATGTGTAAATTATACTTCATAAAAGAGATTTAGTACAAAATAATGAAAGCATTTCTTAATATAAAAAAATCTCTACCTTCCTAAGAGGACGTTTTAGCTCTATTTTCCAGTGTATTATTTTCTGAAAACTACATACTGCTTTAGCTTCCTTTTAAAATTTCTACTTAGGCATTTTATTTGCACTGAAAAAGTATTATAATGGTAGATTATGAAATAGTTAGGTCTGTATTAATGAATTTTATTGTGGGAAGATAGGGATAATAATAAAAGATGTCCAAGGAGAAGAGAAAGGAGAAGAGCAGATAGAGGAAAAGAGAGAAAAGATAGAAGAAGGAAATAAGGAAGGTGAAGATTAGGAAAATTAAAAACAAACAAACAAATCACAAAACTGAAGCAAGCAGAGCAGGTGACTGTAAAAGTCTGAACTGTACCTTCCAACCTCGTGCTCAACTTGTCACTTCCACACTCTTTCCAGAGACCAACATATCCTATGTCTTCTGCTTCTTAGTTACTACAGCAAGGGGACCCAGAAATCCATATACAGACAGAACCATACACACATTCTTCTCCTATTTAGGTGACTGTTGCTTTTGTTCTAACAACTTCCACTCTCAATGAAGAACAGGTTTTTCTACATGATCTTTAATCTGCACTCATTAATTCTCTGCTTAACTTGAACTTTATTCCTTAAAGCAAAACTAAGACAGTTTATTTTAGAATTCTCAGGTCTTTTGTTCCAAACATCTTCCCAGTTTGTTTGCATACAATTTTGTGTTTTGTAAGAAAAAAAAAAAGATGATCCTGATTCTATAGCTATTTGATGCATGCAGTTCCTAGTTACATATATCAGGGCTCAGGATACATGGGTGGGGATCGTTCTACAGGAAAGCACTTGTTTTCCTTGTGTGGCAAACTAAGTTGTATCCTAGACACTGTCAGAGAAAATAAAAAAGATATCAGAGTTGCCTATTCATGCAACATACATTTAAAGTAGAATTTATTTCTAATAAATAATTTAAGGTAGAATTTATTTCTAATACATAGTGAGGGTGGAGGATCATGGGAATGTAAGTGATAGAGTGCAATAACTTTGTGCTTCGACATGTTAATACAACTGTTACCATATTGCCCAAAATAATAACATTTTATTAAAAGTTTAAAAATAAAATAGACACAATAGGAACACACGGTTGCTTTAGTCTAATTTGCTTCTCCTAGAAACCAAGTTGTTTTACTGTGTTTTATTTCTAACCATCAGGTCAGAGATGAAAGGAACATGCTAAAAGTTGTTACTCGAATGCACCGTGTGTCTGTGATCTTTAAATTGCTGGAACAGCAGTTTGCTGTGCTTGAAACGATGACAGCCTTGGACTTCAATGACTTCAGGTGTGCCTTGAAGCTATGTCATAATGCAGTGGGGTTGGCCTTTCATTCTGCTGAGATACAAGAGAACTTGAGTGCCCTGTGATAAATAGCCTGTCCTACAAATATTTTGTCAAACAGCACTTGAGCTTCTTCATGCCAAAGCATCTGAGAAAGGATCTAAAAGCATTTTATCACTCACTTTTCCATACAAACAATATATTCAGCAACTTTCAAATTATCGTCATATGGCCTGTTTTAATTCATAAAGGATTTTAGGTAACTTTATTTGTTCCTGAAAATGGCTCATATATAATACGTGTAATTAAGTTTATAAAAACATAAGACCTAAAAAATGAGATGATAGATATTCAAGTCATTAAAACCATTAGTATTAGGACACAAATTCAACAATATATTGCAACTTTACATTTCCAAAAAACTAACCTATGACTCTCTCTCTTTCTCTACACACATACTACACACCACACATACACACACATCTCAATAGCAGTGTTTACAAATAATATTTTGAGAAGACAAATGTTTTTTGTTCCTTGGATCCTACCCAGTAGTACTCAAAATCACTCCTATTAGTCCTGGGGGACAATCTATGATTCAGAGGACAGAGCTGTGGTCAGCTAAGTGTCAGGCATATATATTACTCCCTGTACTATCTACAGAGTCCTTGAGACTAAAATTTTCAAAGAATATTAGATAAATTTAGGAGATTCAGATATAGTACAAATTTTAAGGTCCATTCCTTCCTTGAGGTCCAACTTAGTTCATTCCCTAAAACATAGTCTTTCATGCACTTTTGAGAAAGACTCCCAAACACAGAGCTGAGAAAGTATTCAAATACACAAAACTAAAATAAAATTAAGAACTTTAAGTGTACTTAATGATGTACAGGGCATCTTTGTTTGACAAAGAGAATATAACAAGATTTGTTTTGGTGGATTGAAAACCTTGTAATTTTTATCTCAGAGATAAAGAAATTTTACAAGGACTTAAGAAAGTAAATGGTTATGTGAGCAAGTAGAAGTAATACTATTTTGAGTGTCTATGTTGTCCTAGGCAATGTCTTATTTGTTTTACTTATATTATCTCATTGGTACATATAATAATAGTGAGATTAGTGAAAATATCTAGGATATAATTTAAGTAGTTACTGAATGATATGCATAAATATTTTTTTAGCATTTTTGAGTTACAAAATTCTGCTCAATTCCCAGGGTATTTTAGGGAAGATTTCATATACATATATGTCTACATATATATGTATATATATACAAGCATATACATACACTTACATGTAATATGTATACAAATATATCTCTACACATGTACACACATATATGTTTACACCAAACAAAAAAGACATATACATCAAAAGCATTTTACAAACTACATATCTCACTTCAAATTAAGTGATTAATATGGATAATTGTTTCAGTAGTTCATTTCTTTGTTTCAGTAAGGACGAAATCAAGTTCCAACTCAGTGTATCTGAGATTTTTTTTGTTTTTTGATTAATGGGGGGGGGAGTGGGCCACACCCAGTGATGCTCAGGGGTTACTCCTGCCTATGCTCTCAAAAATCACTCCTGGCTTGGGGGATCATATGGGACGCCAGGATCGAACCACGGTCCATCCTGGGTCAGCCATATGCAAGGCCAAGCCCTACCGCTGTGTGCCACTGGTCTGGCCAGTAGCTGAGTTTTTATGATGTCTAGAAAATTAAAATGGACAAACACTCATCACATAAGAAAACAATTCTAGTAATTGACAAAACTAACTCTGCTAACTCTTCCATTCTCTTCCTGGTTTATTTTTAAAGAGATTACTTATCCCCAGCATCAGGCTTCCAAAGTCTGCAATTCCGACTACTAGAAAATAAGATAGGTGTCCTGCAGAATTTGAGAGTGCCTTACAATAGAAGACATTATCGAGATAACTTCAAAGGACATGATAATGAACTACTCCTGAAATCTGAGCAAGAAAAAACTCTTTTGCAACTAGTGGAGGTATCTGCTCAACTACTACTTCTAAAATCTAACTCTGCCTTTCTTATTAATTGCACTAGATCAGAATTTAGTTTGAGCTCATCAATTTTGAGTGATATTTCTTGGAAATAAAAGTGAAAATTTATAGATATGACTCCTAAATTTAACTAATTAAGGCAGCCAAAATAGGAAATCAACGGAAAACTTCAAAAATATTTGGCAAATCAATTGTTGTGTATGTAAACATTTTATGGGATTATTATGTTACTGACCCTACCCTGATTGGTGATTGTGCCCTGTCCCAGGGTGTGACCTGGCATTCTGCCCCCACCCTAGGGTGGCACCTGATTTTGCTTTTATCATTGGGTGGTATCTGATCCCACCATTGGGTGGTACCTGATTCTGGGGGATAAAAACAAGGGTCTGTGGAAGGTGAGGGGCTTTTTGGCTGGAACTGAGGCTGAGGCTTTGGACTTCAATCTTGTCCACCGAATAAAGCTAATATTTCCACAAGCCTGACTGTCTGCGAGCTGTTTACCCGCCATTTCACCTCAGAACCGCTGTGTGAACAGGGTGGCAGACGCGTGCTCCGAGCTGAAGGGGAAAGACCTCATCCTCCATCCCTCCATCAGTCAATCTCTTCAGGGGCTGACTTGCAACAATCAATAATGCTAATATTTCATAATATTACCTTATTAATGTTATAAATCCTCTTAAATAACCTAACTAAACAATATCTATTGGGTTGATTTTAAAACTAAATTCAATTATTTATTTAATGCATAATTAAAAAATTAGAATGAAAAGTTATAAACATTGCATACTTTTTCTGCTAAAACTAACAAATATTAGACTCCAGAATGTTTTCTCCGTATCTTAATTCTCTGTGAGTTTAGAAATAGTTATGGAGAATTATGACCATGATATTTTATAAATAAATTATTAAGTAAGGTTGTATTATTTTTATTTCTCTTAAAATAAAACTCCTCTGCAAATTAAATTTCATTTTACAGTTAACTTCATTGTGTTCACTAATTATCTGAGTGCTGAAAATACAAATTTAGATTAAAATAATCTAAATTTTAGATTATAATAATCTATATATTAGATTAAAATAAATATGTATTATAATAAATAACAATTCATAATGATAATGAAGACAAAACTCATTTCAATACTAAATATGTTAAAACACATAGATGCATGAATTTGGTTTTATAGGTAAGAGTCTTTTGGGATATTAAAATAATTGAGTGGTTATTCAGTTTCAAAGTTGCAGCATATATATACAATGCTCTTACTTTTAGGAGTGATTATATCTTCTTGTGTTGTAATTTATTCAGCTCCAAGATAAAGTATTTTGAGATAAATGAGATTTCATTAAAGCAATGTATATTTGTTGAAAAATTTATAGAACAAAATTGAAATTTCCATAATAAAATAGTTCTTAAGAGCACATAAACATTTATTGTTAAACTCTAAGGTTAAGAAAAAATATTATTTTATAATGGAAGAATTAAAGGAAAAGAAAAATATTTACACATACAAATGAGTATTTAGAAAAACGTGAAAATTTTCTGTTTGAAGTTATACTGTGTGGATATCACATTGTTTGAAGTTGATAATATATTTACTTAAAAATAATATTTGTTTAAGGCCTGGCTGGAAAGAACACCAGGTTTAGAGCCACATGGATTTAACTTCTGGGGAAAGTTGGAAAAAAACATTGTCAAAGGTCTGGAAGAAGAATTTTCAAGGATTCAGGTATTTACTTGTTTTTATTTACTTTTGATTTTGGGCCACACCTGGCAGTGCTCAGGAATTACTCTTGGTTCTGCACTCAGAAATCACTTCTGGCAGCTCGGGGGACTATATTGGATACCAGGGACAGAACCTGGATCTGTCCTGGTTCAGCTTCATGCAAGGCAAATGCCCTATCACTGTGCTATTGCACTGGCCCCAGGATTCAGGTATTTATGATGCAATAGCAAATACAAGTTTTCTGCAGAAGAAATAGTTGTGATTACATTTTAACGTCTTCTTTTCACTTTTCTTTTTCTTTTATTCATAGTTTCATAAATGTATCTTCTTAGACTATATAGCATGCTTAATTTATGTGAAAATAATTTTTAAAATAACTTATGTATAAAACAATAATTATGAAATAATTATTTCAAATTAAGGAGTTTATCACAGGCAAATTTATTTCTGATCGATAGCTGAATTTAACATTCATTTTTCACTTCTTTTGAGAAAATTTTATATGATCAATTCTATAAAATGACTTTGTTTCTCCAAAGACCTTTCAACCAAACTTCTTTGTTTGCTTTCACTCTCAAATGTTTGCTGAAATTAAGCAGCAGCCTGTTACTGAGGTCAGCAGCAAGTTACTGGGGTCAGCAGCCAGGAAGGTCAACTCTTTTTCTGAGACTGATCTCTAGCCTGTAGTTCTGGAAACTTTTAGTTCTGTGTCAATGTTGATAGTAGGGAATCTGAAATCACACTGCATGGGCTCAAGTTGCCTATTTCATGTTATAATAACCATCTCACACTGAATTTCTATTACTTAACATTTCTGCTGCTCTTTGTTATTGGTTTTGGGGCCAAGCTGTGCTAATGAGCTGCTTCCCAGCCCTGCTTTAGGGAAGCTGGAAGTGCTGGGAAGTGGGGATTACACTGAGGCTTTCAATATGCAAAGTATGTGAGTTATATGTGATATAGAGTTCAATGAGTTATATTCATTTGCTTCTCTGCTTTTATTATTGGTAAAGGAGAAAATCATAGTATTTCATAGATTGATTATGATCATTATGTTGGATTCATAGTTTAAAATTATTTAGAATACTGGTTAGCATAATTATTTTTCTCTCCCATCTAGTTTTTAATCCAACCCAGTTAGCATTCTTGCCTTGTCCATTACAAATTACCTCCACACACATAGTTATATTTAATTTTCATTTTTTTATTTCCTAGAGACATCAACACAAATGGTTTATGTACTCATTTCTTTTATGCTAATTTTATGGTATTACACTGGCTTGATTTACCAGTATTAGGAATACACCTTCAAGGGGGGGGTTGAAAGATGTACAGTGGGTAGAGCACTTGTCTTGCACATGGTCAATCTGCATCCAACCTCCAGCATTCCATATGGTCCCCTGAGCACCACCAAAGTTACCCCTGAGCATCACCATTGGATGTGTTCTCCAAAACAAACAAGAAAACACCTTCAGATCATAATATATATATGGATATTATATATATATATATATATATATATATATATGTAGCATTTACCTCTTCTGAAGTTCAATCTACAACTGCCAAAGTGACCTCTTCTGCCTTTTCCTCCCATGCTCTCCGCCTTATCGACCTACCACATGTTTTCCAGAGTTAATTTTGTGGTGCTTTGTTAGTTAATTTGCATTATTCATTAATGTTCACATAGACAGGTAACTAGGATTTTTGCTTTCACTTTCTGATTCTTTTTCTTAGTAATCATCTCAAATTTTGTCCATATTGAGGCAAAAGGCAAGATTACATGCATATGTAATGCTATATTTACATCTTATAATATTTGATCTAGAATATTAATGGTATTATGATTTTTGTACAGTAATTATTATTTTTCTATAAGTGGAATTATTTATTAAATAATTGTTGTCTACTATTTTTAATTTTGGGCCACACCCAGTGACGCTCAGGGATTAATCCTGGGTAATTTTTCAGAAATCGCTCCTGGCTTGGGGGATCATATGGGACACTGGGAAATCTATCGAGGTCTGATGAGTGCAAGGCAAACACTTTATTGCTGCCCACCACTTCGGCCCCTGTTGTCTAAATTTAAAATGTTACAAGGACTATTAGATATAGCCAATGTTACCAATCTCAACCTTTCTCATAATATGTATAAAAAGAACATTCATGTTTGACAAACTCAAACCTCAAAGAATCAGAGACATGAGAAAAAGAAGGATCTTTTGATCTATCAACTTTAAATTATAAATGTAAATTATCTAGAAAATATTCTAACTTTAATTTCTTTTACTGGATATATTTTCTGGGTATCTTTTTTATCACAAGAAATAACTTTTAAAACTAAGAATATGTCCTTCTTTTGGGAATATTAATTGAGTTTTTCTACAAAGGCTAATGAAGAATCAGAAGAAAAAGAGGAGCAAATAGCTGTCTTTCAGAAACAAAAAGAAGTGTTACTTTCCTTATTTGATGAGAAACGACATGAACATCTTGTTGGTAAAGGTCAGTAATTACATGTTAAGGATTATTTTTGGTAATGAGTGATATAGTATAAAACTATCAAACACACTTGGGAGATGTTCAATAGAAATTTATATTCCACTTACAGAAACATGAAGTGTTAATGTTTGCAACAATAACCCTTTGTTAACACGATTCAATACCCAGTTTTTTTAAGACATTTCTTTCTTTCTTTTTCTTTTCTTTTCTTTTTTTTTTGTTTCTGGGCCAAACTCAGTGATGCTCAGGGGTTACTCCTGGCTATGTGCTCAGAAATTGCTCCTGGCTTGGGGGACCATATGGGATGCCAGGGGAACAAACCAAGGTCCATCCTAGGCTAGTGCTGGCAAGGTAGATGCCTTACCGCTTGTGCCACCGCTCTGGCCCCTAAGACATTTCTAATGTTTCATAATCTTTAAACCATAAATATTATTAAGATAAATTAAATATAGCTTTTCAAATTATTCAAGGTCAAATAGACACAGAGAGAAAGAAAATCTAGATAATGCTAAATGCTATAAAATATAGAAGAAAGGGAAAGTTAGGGTGACATCAAAAGAAAATAAGCTTTCTAGCAGACCAGAAAAAAGACTTTGGGTATATTAATATAAAGTCTTTATAGCACATATTTGCAGCAATTAATTCCCTAACATATTTGATAGTATATCAATAGCATTGATGTGTATTTGATATGTATATCAATATATTTGATATGTATAAGTTTAATCAATAGCTGATTATAACTTTTGTTATAGACTGTTGTGTTCATTTAATTAGTCAATTTATGAATAACTCATTGAAGGTAAAAAGATGTAAATTTTATCTTTGCAACACATGTACAAGACTGGAGAGACAGTACAATGGTGTGTTCCTTGCATATTCTGATCTGAGTTTGCTCCCTAAAACCACATATGGTTTCCTTAACACTGCCATGAGTGCCAGTAGTAAGTTCTGAACAAAGATTAAATATGGCCTCAATAAAAATTAGTATTAAAATGTTTAAACTTGAAAATTATTACTCCCAATGCTTTTAATAGAACCTCAATAGAGATAGTAAAATTTTGTTTTCCTATAGACAGAGCAAAACCACTCATTACAACACACAAATTAGATTAATCATAATGGTTGAGTTCTTTAAAGCCAAGTCACTTTGAGCAATTTAAGTAATATTAAATAAATTACAAAAACAAAAAATGAAACGAATCTTTTGAAGTTTCATTATCATAATTTATATTATGAATCATGCAAATAGAGTATTTTCGAATAAGATATTTACTATGTATTGAACATTATATACTTAGAATTTATTTTAAAACACAATATAAATATAATGTCTCACATGACCATTTTAAAACATAAAAAGTTTAAGCCAAAATCACATTGCTTTATAAAAATAGTTAAAAACTACTTAGGTTATAATATCAAATTAAGATTGTCTCTTAAATTGCCTCCTTTGAATCTTGCAGGTGAAAGACGACTATCATATAGAGCTCTTCAAGGGGCCTTGATGATATATTTTTACAGGTAAAAACAAATTAGAAGAAAAAAATAACTTAATACTGAGGAGTATATATAGATAATATATTAGTACAATACTTATAAAGAGCAATCATAGTCTAAAACTAACATTGTTCAGTTTTTGAAGAAAGCTTAGAAAATATTTGTTTCATAAAGTATTTTTTACAATTAAAAAAAAGTATCTCGGGGCCGGGAAGGTGGCGCTAGAGGTAAGGTGTCTGCCTTACAAGCGCTAGCGTAGGACGGACGGACCGCGGTTCGATCCCCCGGCGTCCCATATGGTCTCCCCAAGCCAGGGGCGATTTCTGAGCTCATAGCCAGGAGTAACCCCTGAGCGTCAAACGGGTGTGGCCCAAAAACCAAAAAAAAATAAAAAAAAAAAGTATCTCCCATAGTGTGTGAAAAAATTGACAATATCAAACCATTTTTATAAGATCCTTAAAATAGAATTTATCTCAGAAATTCATTCATGCCATTAAACCAATGCTGTAGTATTGTTGCTTAATTTATAAAGAGGAGAGAGTACAAACATGTTATGAAGTGCTGATCTATTTAGTAATTTCAAGTAAAACTGTACTCTCAAAGCATTTACAGAACCCTTTCTATGTGTATAAAGGTCCCATCTTCAGATTTCATGAATCAGTTGTAATAGAACAAAGGCTAGCACACAGGAACAATGCAAAAACAGTCACAACAACCCTATGTTGATGGGCTGTCTTTTTTTTTTTTTTTTTTTTTTTTGGGCCACACCCGTTTGACGCTCAGGGGTTACTCCTGGCTATGTGCTCAGAAATCGCCCCTGGCTTGGGGGTACCATATGGGACGCCGGGGGATCGAACCGCGGTCCTTCCTTGGCTAGCGCTTGCAAGGCAGACACCTTACCTCCAGCGCCACCTACCCGGCCCCGATGGGCTGTCTTTTTTACTTATATTTATTTTCAATTCTTTCAACCATTTCTTCAAAATAGCAACACAAAATCTTTTCTTTACCTATATTAAGTATAGACCATTCAGCCTTTTGTATCTATAGTTTAAAAGTACAAAATTGAATGATTAGATAAACTAAAAAGGGAATATGGACTAAAAGAAAAACAAGTTTTCATAGTGTTTGAAATTTGTACCTACCAGTTGTTTATTATAAGCTGGGCAATGTTTTTTCATGTATATGTCTAGGGTTTAGGTGTTTGAAATCCATACACATTGGTGCCCCTGGGGCACCATGCCATGCTAACGACTGAACATGGGACTCCCGCAGGTGAAGCATGAACATTTGCTCTTCAGCTAGCTAGCTCCCTGGACTATGTCTGCCTCTTTTTTAAACCTGTACAATTTCCCAAAAATTATGCAGAATATTTCAAATTCTTCTAATTTGTACACAGTCATATCCCAGTTCGTAAGATAAAGAAACTCAGACTGAGGTAGAATTCAGCCGGGTTTGAAGAACAATTCACATTTCTCTCCCGGGTCAACAGGTCTCAAACTCCTGTTCATCTTATCACTGAGCATTTGCTTGAACCGATTTCTTATTTGTCCTTTAGAGAAGAGCCTCGGTTCCAGGTCCCTTTTCAGTTGCTGACATCACTTATGGACATAGATTCACTCATGACCAAATGGAGATGTGAGTTTTTCTTCATTCCATTCCCCATCATGCTTCTTCTACCCCTGACTAACAGCCTGCCCTGCTTCCCACTATTTTTTTCTTCCTTCTCTTGTCATCTATGTATGAGTTGCATCTCTAAAACCCAGTTTGGCAAAGGTGATGACATACCCAGAGCACACACAACAGGCATGGTGGTTAGTGCCCAAAGAAGCCAGCCAATAATCCAATAACTTAGTTGATAATCATAAGGAAAAAAAAAGAAAGAAAACCTCATTTGTAATCATTTATTCACCTATATACTAACATTTACAAAACACAATAATTTAAAGTTCAGGAATACCTTTCTTTCAAAATGGCTGAAGTGGCCTGGTTTATCAAAATCCTCAGGTAACCCTGCTTTTCCCAACTGTTTCCAAGGCTGAAAGTAATGAAGGATGAAGTTAAGCACATTTAGTTAGAACCAAGGATGGTGCCAGGCAACCTCCTGGCCTCATCTGACTCTCCAACATGGACCTTTCATGAGGTTTAAGTGATAAGCTGGGAGCGTTTTCTTAGAAGCAATAATCATTACCTATCCTTTGTATTTAGGACATTGTGGAATTAATGGCAGAAAGATATCCAGGGCGCTCATTTGTGTGTTTGTCTAGATAACCATGTGTGCATGGTGCACCGGATGCTGGGCAGCAAATCGGGCACTGGTGGGTCCTCCGGGTATCAGTACTTGCGCTCTACAGTGAGGTAAGCTGAAAGGATGAAATCCTCTCCATATTTCTGTCAAAGCCATCAATGCTATACCTCTCCTCTATACGTATAAGCAAAATCATTTCTTTTTCTGTCTGAACTGATGACCTCATATTTGTGAGTTAGGTTAAGCTATTTCTGTAGGGGGAAAGTTGGAGCAGAGGGCTGGCTTAAAAGGCTGCAGTTCATGTTTTGCATGCTTGAACCCCAGATCTGAGCCCTGATATTACATGGTCTTCTGAACACCTTCAAAAGTCTGCATAACACCAGCCCAACTCTGTACAAGGAGAAGCTTGTTGAGCAGTCTAATGTCTCAAGAATACCACTTTGCCAAATATATATTAAGCCTTAAGCATCCCTTGGATTGGAGAGTTAGCATAGTTTAAGACCCTAGTTTGATCCTCAGCAGCTCATATTGTCCCCTAGGCACTGTCAGGAGTAATCCCGAAGCACAAAGGCAGGAGAAAATCTTGAAAACTAGCAGATGCAACGACCACAATAAATAAAAAGTCAAAAACAAACTCTTAGTTTTGGAAATTTATGATTTGGATCCTATGATAAGGAGGAGAGGTGAGGATATGAAGGAGTTAAACAACATAGAATACTTTCAATATATTTTGGTCCAAGTTTGATGGGATATTGTTATCATTATTTCTAGTAATGCCTTCTTGACTAGATGAATGACACATCTAAAAAACTTTCTCATTTCATGATAAGATGTCTTTCATAGAATAAAATCTTCCTTCTCCTGTATGCCCTTTCAGACTGTTTACAAGAAAAGTTTGAATTTATAGAGCACTTAAAACATGATGTGAATTTCTAAGACATTTCTGGTCCTTTTAAATATCTACAGCATTATAGATGGATAAATAGAAACATAATTCAGAAAACTAGGATATTTGTAAGACCACTTGGGAAAGGAAAATAATCTCACAAATAAAGTAGCTATTCATATTTATTTTCCTTTGTTAGTACATTGTTTTTATGATTAAGTTATAAATTGTAGAAGTTTGATTCTTTTATTATTTTGATACATTTCACTTTCACTGGGAATAAACTTCAGATCTGCTGATTTATGAAACTCATTGGTTTGAATTACACATTACACATTTGAATAACTCATTACACAGTACCTCTTTCTCTGGAATAGATCTGTAAACAAGAACAAAGGATTATTTTTTACAAAGAGAGCAAACACACTAATGAGGGGGTTAATGAACACAAGCATTAAGTGTGTAATTTTCTCAGGAAATTTTCACAAAGGCAAGTCACTAAGATTTAAATAACTTGTTCATTTTCCCACTAGTTGCAACTAGTTGACAAAATATGAACCAAATTTTTTATGTTGGGTTTCATGTGTAAGTGATCTGCTCTAAATTTACAACTGCTAAATAGCTGAATAATAAATATAAGAGCACATGTAGAAACATTATGACTTAAAAAACTAGTTTTTTTTTTTTAATTCATTCACAGAAGTCACTTTAGAAGTATTTGCTAAGTGAGAACAATTTTCTTTTCTTTACTTTTCTTTTTTTGAAACTCCCAAACAGGGAGTTTGGGAAACTGCGGGGCACTCCTCTTACTACTCGCCCACAAGACTGATCATTCAATGAAAGGGTTTCAGGATGTAGTGCTACTTGGCCCATGTAATGCTAGAGAATGCCTGAGTCACCCCAAGCATGTATGGATGTATCTTCTGGACCACATACAGGGTTGCAGCAGTAACGAGCAGGGAACCAAAATACTGATATCAGGATTGCAATCAGGGTCAGTTGCAAACAAAATACGTACCTTTACTGCTGTATAGTCCACCGTGTTTGAACATATAATGAAAATGAGGGGTATTAAATCTAATAGTACTTAATAATAAACATATATGATATACATGTAACAGAATATTGAATATCAATTATTTGTGGCAAAATATTTACTCAAGAAATCACATTTTCATGGGCTTTTTGATATTTTATGTCAATAAATCTAAAACATCTGTATTTTATTTGTCCAGTGACAGGTACAAGGTATTTGTAGATTTATTTAACCTTTCCACATATTTGGTTCCCCGGCACTGGATACCAAAGATGAACCCAATCATTCACAAGTTCCTGTACACAGCAGAATATTGTGACAGCTCCTACTTCAGCAGTGATGAGTCGGATTAAATAATCTCAAAGCATCTATGAAGAACATCAATTTCCCTGTTTGTATATTTAAGATTTCTCTAACTTTTCATAAGCACACAGTAGAACCCTAATGTACTATATGTAAATACATAAACTTCATGGTGATTTAATTCAATTCTGCAAATAATTGTATTATCTATTTTTTGTGGTAATAAAAACTAAGCATTCCAATAAGTAATATGATTAAATGATATCATATGAAGTATGTTTTCCTAATAACAGTTCAGTGTCTCCTGATATGTAGAACTTCACAAAACCCTTTTGTGTAGAATATCATTTCAAAATTTGCAAGAGTATAAACTGTGAGTATTTAAATACCTTATTAAAATACATTTTTCTCTGCAAAGATATCTTCAATAAAAATTTTTGCTTGTGTTTGTTAGGTTTTTTAACAAAACAAAAAAAAAGCCATAGGAGATTGTCTCGATGGGCCAGAAATTGAAAGTGTTTGGGGTCCCTGATATCACAGTAATGTCTGTCTGTCTGTCTGTCTGTCTGTCTGTCTGTCTCTCTCTCTCTCTCTTTCTCTTTCTCTCTCTCTCAGTTTTCCAAATGCATGTTGACTCTAGTTTTTTTTGGTGTTGATCAACTCTTTTTTGGGGCTGGATCTCATTGTGCAGCTTTTCTTTTTCTTTTTTTCTAATAGCCCCTCTTTTTTAAAAATATTTTTTATTTATTGATAAAAATGCATCACAGAGTTGACATAATTGATAACAATACAATTGTTTTAGAAAGACCAAAAGCAACATGATTAAAAAAGAGAAATTGAAAATTGAAAGAAAAACAAAAGTGATGGGAAAGGAAAGAAAATGTTCAGTGGCAAGTATATTTTTGAAAATTATTAAATCACCAATGAACTCATTAATGCACTAGCAGAAAGTTTAGTAAGCTCTCCTTTAATTTTTTTTTAAAGGATGAGAGTTAAAAAAAATACAGTAAATACGGTGTGGGTGGCAATTGTTGTTTGCATAGGCCCAGCAAAATATGGGGGAAACAAAAGGGAAAGCCTTGGCCTAAGTACATGGAGATCTTAACCCTGAAAATTTCTGGGAAAGGCCGACTTAGGGCTCCAGGCATACTAGGCTGTCCAATTTCCTGATTCATTCTCTGTGGTCCTGGTAAAATTTTTTCGCAGATTCGCTGTTGTTGGTGTCAGGTTTCTGTAGTTAAAGATTCTGGCTTTTGTACATCTTCCTCATTGAAGTCAGGATGATGTTGAGTGTCCTCTAGTTTCACCTCACCATTAGCAGCCAATGTAGAGAGCCCTGCCCTGTAAGCAGGTTGTTTCTGTTACTAAGTCCTCTGGTTGTTAAGAGAACCCTCTTTGGAATAAGTCCATTCCAGTGCAGCAGTAGGGTCTTGCTTGGTACAGGTTGGCTTCCTGGTGATGTTATAGACAATTGTGGATGTTTCTGTATATGATATCCATGTTTCAGGGGTGTATGGGCAATGCCTGTTGCTATGAGGCCTGAGCCAAGTCATTATGACCATGTTCAGGGTGTAAGTCCCCACTGCATTACAAAATTTGTGTTCCCATCTCTATTAAATAAGACCTTGTTGTGCAGCTTTTCTTAAATCCCAGAGGCTATTCCAGAAGACACAGAGATGTAGTTTCTCTCTGCATACTCTCTGAGCTCCAAACCCAGAGACAACTAAATGCTCAAGAACAGGACTGGCAAACAAGTTCGACACAAAGAGCCAAAATTTTAAACTGTGAGAGTCAGAGAGCCACACCACGCAGTGACCTGCCAAAACAGACAAACACTCACACAAAAGCAGCTAATTTTAACAATAATCTATTAAACACATATTGCATTTTGCCATTTTGAGTGAGGATAAAAATCCTGCAGTGATGGTGAGGATGTGCATTAAAAACTAATGGCAAGATGTGACACAACATGTGACACACAGGTGGTACCCTGCTCGCTGGCCCGTGCAGTGGTTTCCGAGGGATGGGAGATGGGAGGACGCAGCCTGGGGGCGGGACTTCCACGCTTGGAGATCTCTCCTCAGAGGTCCCTCCTCAGAAGCAGCAGAACAAAATCCAAACTCGGCAAAGAGCCACAGTATATAAAATCATGATAAGAGGCAAAGAACCGCATCCATTTTGGCGGGGAGCCGCATGCAGCTCAAGAGCCGCGTGTTCGACATCCCTGCTCAAGAAGATTGAGGGAGGAACAAATAACAATCTTTGAAAAAGAAAAAATGCTCCTCTCCACCCCAGAGTGTTGTAAATAGCCTGAGGGATAACCCAGATTTTTCTTTTTTAAAATCATCTTATTGAGAGCATTGTGATTTACAATGCTCTTCATAGTTTGGTTTCAGATATGCAATGTTTCAGGGCCAATCCCACCATCAGCGTTGACCTCCCTCCACCAATGTTCCCTAAGTGCTTCCCATGCCTCCACCCTGGCCCCAGCCTGTCAGTGTAACAGGCCCATTTTGTTTTAATTGTTAAACTTTGCATCTCATGGTTTCACTGTTGTTGAGTTTGGCTTTGATATTTAGTTTTGTTCTTTGTTAACAACACCAATGCACCTGAGACCTCAGGGCCCCTGTCCCCCATCTTTTCATATATATGTTTCTTTTCCTCAATTCAATTTCTTTCCTTCTCCTTCTTGGTTACACTCCCTTAAAAGGTTTCTGTTCCCTTTAAGTGCGCAGAAATCTGTTAAATAGAAATCCTTGGTAACTCATTTAGAAACAGTTGCCCAGGTTGCAGCAAATTGCATGACTAGATCATTCCTTGCATCTAGGTGGATTCCAACTCCTACCTATTGTACTGAGTGCTGCAATGAATGCATATATCCTTTTGGATCAGTGTTTTTCTGTCCTGGGGGTAGATTCCCAAAAGTGGGATTGCTAGGTCATATGGCAGATAAATTCTTAATTTACTGAGAACTCTCCATACTATTTCCTGTAGGGGTTGGAACAGGCAACATTACCACCAGCAATAGATGAGAGTACATTTTCTCATCAAAACCCCACCAACAGAAGTTGTTTCCAGTACATTTAATATGTTCCATCTTCACTGATTTAAGTTGATATCTAACTGTGGTCTTAATTTGGATTTCCCTAATAATAAATCTTAATGAGCATTTTTTCATGTGCCTGGTTGGCCATCTGTGGGTTGTCCTTAGAGAAGTGTCTGTTCATTTCCTCTCCCCATTTTGATGGGGCTTTTGATTTTCACATAACAAAAGTGATACTAGATATCAATCTTTTTGCACTGTGTTGAGTGCAAATATTTTCTTCCACTCAGCTGTCTTTTAATTTTAGCCCATGTTTCTTTTGCCATGCAGAAACGTTTTTTTATGGAGGGTGTGTGGGGCCATACCCAGTGATTTAGGGTTTACTCCTGGCTATACGTTCAGAAATTGCTTCTGGCTGGGGGACCACACGGGACACCAGGGGAATCCAACCTAAGTCTGTCCTAGGTTAGCGCCAGCAAGGCATACATCTTACTGCTCTGCACCACCACCCCGGACATGCAGAAACATTTTAGTTTGATGTAGTTTGATGTAGTCCCATTTATTCAAATTTAATTCTATAATCCTTTTAAGGTCTATATCTTGGAGTGTTCTGCTTATGTTTTCTTCTGTGAACTTAATGGATTCAGGTCTAATCTTAAGGTCTTTGATCAGCTTTGAATTGACTTTTTGTAAGATATGGATAGATGCATTTGGGTGCATTCAGGGTGGTATGGCTGTAGATGTGTATCTCCTTTGTATATCTCAGATGTATTCCCTGAACATCTATAACTCATTTTTGAATATGCTCTTATAAGGTGACAATTTTGCCCACTGGTTTTGTTTGTTTGTTTGTTTTCCCCTTTGAGATCTGTTCAATAAGCAATGCTGGTAGAAGAGTATCTCTTCTATATTTTATAGAATTCATTCCATAGAATTCATTATATATTATATATTATATAAAATTCATGTTAGAACCAAGTTACAGGGAATGTTGGACTTGATCCCTAGGCCCCCAGAAGAGCCGCATTAAAAAGTGTAAAGAGCCACATGTTGCTTGCAAGCCACGGCCTGCCTACCACTGGTCTATAACATTACCAGGACACAAACCTCTACCAGGGAAGACCCTATCATTGCTCTCGCATTGACTTACTCCAAAAAATGCTCTCAACACCCAGACGACTTAGCAACAACCTGCTTGCATGGCAGGTGAAACTAGAGGATGCTCCCCATCACCCTGACTTCAATGAAGGAAATGCACAGATCCAGAATCTTTAAATACAGGAACCTGACACCAACAACAGCTAAAGTGCGAAAAAGTTTCACCGGGACCATGGATAATGACTCAGGGGTTAGACAGACTGATATGCCTGGAGCCCAGAGTAGGTCTTATGCCAATAAACTTCTGGGGTGAGGCCTTCTTTTAATCAGGCCAAGGATTTTTTTCCATTTTCCCATATTTTGCTGGTCCTATGCAAACAACAGTGATTGCCACTTTCACATCTTTACTACTGCATTTTATTTTAACAATGATCCTTTAAGAAAGAAAAAAAAACAGCTTACTGAACTTAAAAAAAAAAAACTAGTAGAATGCCTGTTTCAAATACAGGCAGGGGATAGGGAGGAGGGCATTAAGGGTGGGAATATTGCACTGGCAAAGGGGGGGTGTTCTGTTTGTGACTGAAACCCAACTATAATCATATTTGTAATCATGGTGCTTAAATAA
This sequence comes from Suncus etruscus, assembly GCF_024139225.1. Taxonomy (NCBI): domain Eukaryota; kingdom Metazoa; phylum Chordata; class Mammalia; order Eulipotyphla; family Soricidae; genus Suncus; species Suncus etruscus. The sequence continues at coordinate 106,696,328 of NC_064850.1, read as the reverse complement.
AAATTTAAAAAGAAGATATGGATAGAGCTTTAATTTCTTACATGTTATTATCCAACTGTTTCAACATCATTTGTTGAGGAACTGAATTTATTCCATTTCAAGTTTTTCTCTCCTTTGTCAAAGATTAATTGACCATAATGTTGGGGATTTGTCAGTGAATACTCTATTCTGACCCATTGGTCTGCAAAACCCAGTTTATTTTTAATAAAAATATATTAGACACAACAAAGGTTTTTAATTGTTTTAATCTACCTCAACCTTGACATTTGTAATAATTGAGTTCTTTTTATGAGAGGAGGAGACAAGTGCAGAGCATTACAGGAGGAATCTAAAACATACAATATAGAAGGAGAAATTATTACATTGATTAAGGCATTCTTTATATTGTGTGTGTGAGGGCACATCTTGCAGTTCTCAGGGATTCCCTTTGGCTTTGTACTCAAGCTCAGGGACCATATAGGATGCCAGGGATCGACCTAGATCATCCATGTGCAAAGCAAACACCTTACCCACTGTGCTATAGCTCCAACCCTTGGAGGAGAGCATTACGCCATTTTCATGCATGCAGTTCACCTCAATTTAGTTACTGGCAGTGCATATGGTCACTCAGGTACTACTGGCAATAATCAGAGAGCACTGCCAGGTGTGCTCCAAATTTCTTCACCCATAATAAATATTCAAACTTACCATTAAACAATAAGTTCTTGATGGAATTGAACTATTCTTTGGTTTCAATAAAAAAATTTGCTTATAAGGATTAGAGTAGCTTGTTTCTATATTATGTATAATTGGTTTTTCCAATGTGACTTTTTTGAATTGTGTCAGTATGTTAATATGTTTACATATATGCAAATGCTTAGAACCCTCAAACTATTAAGCTGAAAAAATAGACAGCAGCTTGATGGCTGAGATTTGAAATACCTTTATACTCAAGTATAAGCTGACCCGAGTATAAGCCAACACCCCCCCCCACATTTTTACCCTAAAAAATGGGAAAACTTAGTGACTTGAGTATAAGTCAAGTTGGAAAATGCAGCAGCCACTGGTAACTTTCAACAATAAAAATATATACCCAAAACAATTACAATCATTGAGGAATCAGTAGGTTAAATGTTTGTCAATATTTATTGCTAACGAAAAACTGTAAACTAGCAACAATAACTATAAAACTTTAAAGCGCAGAAAACTGTAGCTTAACAGGTAGCCCAGTTAAATCACAAAGGTTAAAATCCTTAAAAATGGATTCCTCCTCCTCATCATCTATCTGTATGTCCAAACAGAGCTTCAGCTGTATCTGATGTGAGGTTATCAACATAGACGTTGTCATCATCACTGTTCACAAATATCATCACTGCTGTTGGTCTCATACAAAGGGCAGAATGTTGTGGGTTAAATAGTTCAGTGGCATATAGTTCAGTTCAGCCGCCTACCTCTTCAGCTCAGCCACGACTTGTGGACTGAGCTGAAGCACCACCACCTCCAGCAGTTGGCAGAAGATGATTGGAGACTTCGTGCATTTGATTCGGTATGCGTGCAAGAATCAAAATAACCTCTATGACCTGGATATAAGCCGAATTCGTAGTTTTCGGCACATTTTGTGCTGGAAAAACTCGGCTTATACTCGAGTATATACAGTAGGTAAATGCTACAGCATCTGAGGTCTGGCCACATTACTTGGGCTGGATCAAGCCCAACATAGTCAAAGCTTATCCTGGGCTGGCCCCAAATGTGTGATCAGGCACCTGAATTGGCTGCAGCAATCCCCATATGAAGACAGGTACCTGAGTGCAGACACTGTGCCTTAGGAATAAGAATGTGACCTTTACCAGATTCTGTCACATCCCACCAAGAGCAAACATCCCCCCACTCATACACAGGACATCCTGTCCACTTCTATGTACTCGGACAGCATGTTCTAAGACATTACTCAAACACACAGTGTTTCAGTACACACTATCTAAGAAGAATAGCAACATTAGGCTGGTTTTTGACGCAACACCCCTCCTTTCCCTGCTCTTACCCAAGTCTCCTCCTTCTCCTGCTCTCTCAAAGCCTGAGGGCTTTTTGGATAGAGAACCATATAAATTAGCATGCTTTCTGTAATAAAGCTTAGCTGTAACACCGAACTGCTTCTGGAGAGTCTCTTGTGTCTGGATGCCACATTCTCTGCTCTTTGGCCCAAGTCGCTATGAGTCCACCACCAACAGACAGCAGCAAGCAAATCTGACAGCAAATTCTTCTCTATTAGTTTATTGTTTACTCAAATGCAAATGCGCACTTAAACCCCAATTTTATATCTATGAAATGGAAGTAAATAGACTTCGATTTTTCTTTTTTTACCACACACAGCAGTGCTATGGATTTTCTCTTCTGTGCTCAGACATTGCTCCTGGCTGACTTGGGAGACCACCTCAGGGGTCTGAACCTGGGTCAACAGTGTGCAAAGCATTTAAATGCCTTACCTCAGTGCTATCTCTCAGCTTAATGCTTGAATTTTTTCATAAGGTTTTATTAATAAGGCCCTATCTGCATGTGCATATCTTACATGGCTTCTAAACTAACCTTTTAAGCAGCCTCCTTCAGCTGCCCTGCCTCAGTTCTGTCTCTGATAGCTCAAATACTTGAAATTTTTAAAGTCACTGTGATTTCCAATACTCTCAGTGATAGGGTTGCAAGATATAAAGCTGCAAGATCACATCACACACCAGACTATCCATTTTCCTCCACTATATCTCAGTCTCTCCCTCAATGAACCTTCCATCCCATCCATCTCTCCATCATGATAAGCTTAGTTCTGCAGACTGGGCAGATTCTGTGGCTTGGCGTTCTGGTTATTACCTTACAATGTTTCTTTATGTCTCACAATATGACAGATATTACTCTATTGATCCCTTTTCTTATGCCTGAATTTTTCACTCTCCAGATCAATACACATGGCAAAGTGCTTGATTTTGTCTTTTCTTATGCCTAATAGTATCCCATTTTGTAAATATACAGAAATATTTTCTTATATACACATCTATTTTTGAACACTATATATTTTCAGGTTTTTCCTCTTGTAAAGAATGCTCGAACAATATAGGAGCACAAAAGTTTTCCCTAAATAAAATTTTTAGACTGTATACATTTATCTAATAATCTTTGTTTTTATCTCATGAGGTAATGAAGGAATTTGTTAACATGTCCATGTGATAGATGCACCAAAAATCTGAAATACATGCTAAGTTCCAAAGTTTATTTATCTTTAATAAGGTAATTTGTTTAGTTCATTTGAATTATATTTCTTGGTATGACTAAAATATATAGTTGAGTTCTTTCCCAAAAGAAATATCATGAAATGAAAATATAAAAAAATATATTAATTCTGGTTTGTAAGCATACCTCAGTTGAAATGGTGACAATGACTTTAAATTTCCATTTTCAATAGCTTATAAAATTACTGTAACATTGTCTAATTTAATAATCACTTTGAAGTTCTTACAAATCATCACTAAGATTTGAACTTCATTATTATTACTAATTATTTTTGTGGGGCTGCCAAGTAGTGCTTGGGAAGTCCAAAGCTACTTGCAGCAATACTCACCTGGCCATAAGATTCGGTGGTAGGAATGGAATTTCAGAGATGCTAAGATTTGAAATATCAGGAATCCCTGGAACCAAGAGTGCCTGGATGACTCCAAGGAGATATCTGATTATGTCAGAGGTAGAATTTGGGTCACACAGCTTTGCTTACACCCCAACTACTGAGCTGTTTCTTTGGTCCTATTTTTCTAAATTATTATATGAAAAGTTCACTGACTTATTTTTACCCCTCTCACAGAGAAAACGTCAAGTATATTTTTTTCATTGTTATGACTGTTGAGCAATATATTTCAACTCCAAATAGCAGCAATTGAGGCTGACAAAGCAGAAACTAGTTTATTGAAAAAAAAAAAAACAGTGGGTATGTCTTAGAAACAATTAGGAACACATGAGTGGTTTATAATAAGGACTAAATTAATATGATGTTGTCTTTAATAAATGTAAATTCAGGGAACATACTTTAAGTAGATTATAGCCCCTTAGAGTAGGGGCTGGAGGAATAGCACAGCAGTAGGGCATTTGCCTTATATGAGGCCAATCCAGGACAGACAGTGGTTCAAATCCCAAAGTTTCATATGATCCCCCAAGCCAGGATGTGTGCATAGCCAGAAGTAACCCCTCATCGTCACTGGGTGTGGCCCAAAACAAAAAAAAAATATTTCCTTAAATTAAGGAGTACTCATAACCATGATGATAAGCAGCCATAACCATGATGACAAGCACAGTGGTCCTATCTCCACCAGACAGCTCCATAGAGAAACCATAAACCAAGCCAGAACTAATCAGAGAATATTCATGGGTACATTTTTAGCTGTATAAGAGAGGTGGACCAAGCCCTTACCCTGCCGAAGCCATGTCCACTGTATCTATCACCCATAATCACCACTTTGCCTATGAACATGCTTCACCACTCATTTATGAATCTCTGGAGAGAAGCCAATCTGATCAAACTCTGGGCACATTGGTATTTGGGCAGACTTTACCAGGATTATTGTTTGAGTGTGGACACCCTCCCACCTTTTCATACTTCTGGAAGACCTGACAAAACATATTTCACTAAAACTGCCATATCAGTACTAGTGATTTGATATTGGTGCCCATGTGACAGTTTAATTTTAGTTTAATACTTTCCTCCCCATAGGGACATACCAATTTAGATGTCAATGTGGAAATGAGGTCAGTTAATGCTAAGAAACAAAATGAAGTAACAGAAAGGTCAGCTAGCAAAAAAAGTTTAATACATTTTCTGACAATGACTTAGTGACCTCATTGGAGATACAATAATTTTCACAAGTTTTCTTGTCCTTGTATTTGTCTCTTACTTATTTCTTTCTGTTTTTTAAGTTTAAATTTTGCTCTCACTTATATGGAACAAATGTATTATGATCAACTATATTAATTATGTGCTACATGCTTCTTAAATAAAGTAAATTTAAAAAAGAGTCTCATAAATTTTTAATATCTTGAGGGTTGGTGGACTACTTTGAAATTACTGAAGTTAAAGGCTAAGGAGTTTATGAGGTAGACCCATAAATAGTAGAGATTATAGATACTAAAGAACATGTTTCCAGAAAAGCCAGATGACACGGAAACACATTTACGCAGGAGAAAAGCTACACAAAGAGAAGATGGGCTAGTAAAGTGTAGCTGACCTGATTATATACCTAGGATTTCTTTTAAGCTTATTGATTGGCTGATTACATAAAATTGATTATGCTATCTGAAGTGAGGCTTTAGGAAGTATAAGCATTTTCCTCTTTTCTTTGTTTATTTTAAGGAGAGGAACACAGAATTGTTCCCTGAAGTCCCTGAATTCCCCTGACTGGTTGCCTGGTGACACTGAAGTAAAGCTGTCAAATAATAAAACTAAAAATTATATTTATGAATACAGATGAAATTGTATTCATGTAAATCACATGAGTTTTACTATGTTGGCAAAATGTAAATCATACACTTACAGACACATTCTTCATAACCAAAATGAAAAAAAGTTTACTTTATTAAAAATGTTATAAAAATCTTGAAAAGTTGAAGTATTCATCATTTAAAGAATTTACCATGATAAAGAATTTATATTTAGTGAATTAAGATATTAATCAAGTTAAAACGATCTTTTTGCTTTGAGATAGTATCAGAAAGCATTAATATCATAAGGAAGTTAGTAAATAAGTACAAATCAGTACGAATTAGAACAACCAAAGAAAATTGATTTAGTCATACTTGGGTAATTCTATTATTTATCATTAAAATACAAATATTTATATTTCTCATGTTTCTAAGCAACTTGATACACAAAGAGTGACTTTAGGGCTAAGAAAATGGCTTAAGTTATAGAGCCTCTATCTTGTACATGTGAAGCTCTGAGTTTAATCCCTAGTACCACACATCCCTAGGTCAGGCATTCGTAACAATTTAAAAATTAATTTTATTTTTCATTTGATCTAACTACAGTCTAAAAGGTAAAGCACCATTCATTGATGTAAAATAACTTATTTAAAAATATTTTTGTGCTCCATTCAATGGCTCATGACTCGGAAAAACAAACATGATTTTAAATTGGTATAAAAATAATTATACAAAATTAAGTTAGTTATTTTTACAAGCTAAGAGGCTACACTTGCTCACAAACAAAAATAAATTTGATCACCTTTTACTCCTACCTGAAATATAGCATTGAAATAAACAAATGGAAGACAAAAAAAGTAAACCAATCTAGATAAGAGAATTTTCTAAGTGAAAGCACTTAAAGTATCTTCTAAAGTGACTTTCATGTTTGTATAGGCCCATTCTTGACATTTCTCTAGGTCATGGCACTGGAGATCTTCATGACAACCTAAACAAGCATCCTAGAACTTAGATTAAAAAATTCTAGGCGCTTGATACTATTGTGGGATGTTGATTTCACTTGATCTGTTCAATATTTCACACAACCACAGCAGAAACCGAATCTGCAATACCTAAAACAAAAGAAATTGTTAGTCTGAATAGTTCTTTAGACTGGGATTATACCTGGGTTGCCTGCACCCAATTAGGGAAGACAAATGACCTTCCCTTTATACTACCACTCTGGTCTCATGTTTAAGGTCTGTCTCTTTTTAAAAACACTTCTTTTATTTTTTATCAATTCACTAAGAAATGAAAATAATTATTGTAAATCTAAATGCATACCACAGGAAGAGTATTAAGTATTACATCAATCATTTTAGCTTTTTGTTATTTCCTTGTCTTTTAGCCTGGGTTTTTAAGAATAAATTTGTTACTCACCACAGATATTACCTCCCATTTTCACATGGACATAACCAGCTACTCCCCAGGAACTGCCCCATGAGTTCCGCACAATCCAATAGGGAATACTTCCTACAAAACACAAATGGGTAATGCACCCTGAAGCATCTACTTTCTGTCATGAATATGGGTCTATCTAAAGTTTATCTTCATAAATGGAGTAGTTCTGATAAAAAGACCAAAATGCACAATGATGCTAATATAAACTAAGTAAACTTGAGTAAATGGAGTAGTTCTGATAAAAAGACCAAAATGCACAATGATGCTAATTTAAACTAAGTAAACTTGAGTTATACTTATTTCATACTGTAATCAATGGACAAGTATATCAAATTAATTTTTCTTGATACAGAAACTGAATGGATGCAATGAACCATAAACACACACATACATACACTCATACGCACACTTATACACATTTCCAAAGAAACAAAATAATTGCTAGATACCTATGATCAGATAATACGTAGTTTTCCTGTATCAACATTTATTTCAATAGGATAAAAATGGACATTTTTCAAATCAAGAATTGTTTTAACCAGTCCTCTAGTAGAACTGGTTTCCTTCTTTAATTTTTCCTTAATTTCTAAGAAGTCATATTTGTAACTAAAAGTATTATAAAAACTCTGAAGACTTAGTTATCAGGACCATATTTTATATTTGAAAGTGGCAAGTGGTGGCCAATTTGAGTTCAAATTAGAAATCAGTCCATTTAGTTTTATCTGCACTTACCCGTTTTATCAAACCCAGTTATAAGAACTGCATGGTTTGCTTCTCCACTAGAACAATGATGTTGTATTATGCCTCCGAGATAATCCTGCCAACTCACTGCATCCACTGTCACTATCAAAGGGCCTAATGTAAGCAGTGCTTTTGCCATTTCTTCTTCTTGGCCACTACCGAAAGATAATATATTTAGTTAATTAAAGATTAAGTTAATTTTTATAATAAAAGTATTTCATCAACATCTATTTGTCCTGTGCATGGGGTAGGTTTAGTTGTAATGATAGAAGCCTTAAATATGGCATTTTCCAATTTTGATACTTGTCACAATTGATAAAACTACCCAAGAGAGGCAACATGATACAAATTTTGGGAGAGAGAGACAAATGGTAAGTTCTGAGTCCCATAAAACTGGGTTCAGACTTCTCTTGTATGCTAAAATCATTCCATCTTTCTTGAAGAGCCAATGTGAAGATAAAATTGTAGTTATATACTATAAAGCATACCTCACATAAAACTTTTAATCTGGGTTTGCAAAAGCCATTATTTCCTTCCTTAATTTCTAAGAAGTCATCTAAATATCAATATATGTATTTTTTTATTTTTTATTTTTTGATTTTTGGACCACACCCAGTGAAACTCAGGGGTTACTCCTGGCTATGTGCTCAGAAATAGCTCCTGGCTTGGGAGACCATATTGGGATGCTGGAGGATCGAAGCAGGGTCCATCCTAGGTTAGCTTGTGCAAGGCAAGTGCCCTACCGCTTGTGCATTGCTCCGGCCCCAAGGTCATATATATTTTTACTTATTTTGTTTGCTGTTTGTCTTTATCATTTAAATATAGTTCCTTAGTGGGAATTCTGACTGTTTTGTTTACTGCTGAATTTCCAGAACCCAAAACAGTGTTAAGTTAATGTGTGCAAATATATCAAAGAAACGTCTTATAGAGCCTAACATAGTTAGCTTAGCATTATAATTATCTTATTTAATTTTTTTGTTTGTTTGTTTTTGGACCACACCCGGTGATGCTCAGGGGTTAGTCCTGGCTATGTTCTCAGAAATAGCTGCTGGCTTGGGGGACTATAGGAGATGCCAGGATATCAAACCACTGTCTGTCCTAGGCTAGCGTGGGAAAGGCAGACACCTTACCACTTGTGCCACCACTCTGACCCCTATCTTATTTAATTTTTTTTTTTTTTTTGGTTTGTAAGCCACACCAAGTGAATGCCCAGGTCTAAATCTTGGCTCTGTTTAGGGATCACTCCTGCAGAAGAGGGGAAGTCTGAGGATGTGGGAACCTCTCTATATATTATGCTGAGATCAAACCAGCTCACCATGCATAATGCTTAGCTTTGTACTATCAGACCCCAAATAGTTTAATGCTCAGAGTACATATTAAAAAACATTTAAGTTCCTCTTCCTTATTAAACACAAGATTGTGTGAATACTGGACCAGGCTCAATACAGGCAACTTTTGTATTCTCTATTTTATAGCAGTGAATCTTTTTTATTTTCTGTATCTTCCTAACTTTCTCAATTTGCTTCTCATGATGAGGAACACACTCAATCATTTTTACCAATGTTTTGAAAATCTAATTCATTCTTATGAACCCCAAGGAATGAATATATTAGAGATTTTCCCAGATATAAACATATTAATTTAAGTTTGTAATGTGTTTTGAGATGATACAAAGAAAATGAGGCATGCTTCATTTAAGAAACAATACTCATTGCATTTCATGTTGCAATGTCTATATCAGATATGACTGGTACAAGTCTCTCCAGTTAAAATTATTGTATAATTCAAAATGATTATGAGTATCCTCATAATGTCTGCAATAAAAGTATGAATTCCCTATCATCCACAGGTCATATATTAAGACATACAGATAAAAATGCAATACAATAGACAATTACCTGAAGTCATATACATAATAACCTTTGACTGAAAATCCAGAATGTGAAGCAGAAAAATAATGGCAGAAGCCATTATTTGCTTTGAATGGATACTCTGAATCTTTCACCAGTTTTACTTGAGTCTAAAAGAAGATAAGCATCAGAAGATATTTTGGTCATAAAGTCTTTCTAAGTGTTATGCAGAACTTTATCTTTAGATTCTGTCACTTTGAGGACAACGTGCCCTGAAGTTTTGCTATTTGAGTCATTTTCAGAGGGATGTTTCAGACCTTTTGAATCTTGTGCTTATAATCCTCAAATCTGGGGATCTGTTATTTTTTCTTTAAAATGTATTATTATTTTAATTTTGGGTTATGATACTATTAATAATGGCTTCTCCTGGACATAATTCCAACAGATAATTCCATCAGATCCATCACCAGTGCATTGTCTCTCTCTATGAGTACAGCACTCACTTATGATGCTATGATTGCTGTCCACTAGTTTGAGAAAAGTTAAAATTATATAGTTATCAATTGCCACAAATTGCCTTTTATTGATTTGTTGTCTAATGTTTACATTTAACAATCTTAAGTTTTCATAAAGAAATCAATATAAAATAAATCTGCTCTAAGCATGCCAACAAGGTTGGGGACAATGGTGGAGGGAAAGTCAAACTGGTGGAGGGATTGGTGTTGGAATATTTTATTCCTGAAACTATTATAAACAGCTTTGTGAATCATGGTTCCTTAATAAAAATAACTTTCAAAATAGAAACAAACAGAACTTGCTGTAGTGTGTCAAAATAATAGGCAAGGTGATCATGATCTGTCCCAAGGAATCCTCTTGGTTCCAAGATCTTCAAAGAAATCTTTAAATGCTGGTACTGGATACTCTCAGTAATCTAGAGTCATTAACTTTCATTAGCACCTCCACAGATTTGGAAAAAGACTGCCCAGTTTCATTGCTGGATAGATTAGAGCAGCCCTCTTCATTCTAGTTCAGCTACTCCAAGGCCTTACCAAGCACACTGGCTTATAAACACAAGCAGTGGTGAAGTCTGGGTTTCTCTCTATCCATATCTCTATGAGCCATTGATTTATTTGGCACCAAATCTAGTTGCTGCCCATACACAATTCCGCTTTCTGAATATGAGTTTATATAAGAGGAGGGACCCATAATTCATTGCACCCTCTTTGAGTGGCTTCACACAATTGATGCAGGACCTATGGAATGTCAAAAAAACTTTTTTGAGTGTAGCACAGAACCAGAGGCTCAGTTCTTGCTCAGCTAATAATCTAGCAAAAAGATCTTATGAGATCTCATTATTTTTGTCTGAAACAAGCAACTAAATTAGGGGAATCTCTTTGTACTGTCCCCAGTAGGCTTAATATTTGGAACTTCTATGTAAAATTATCAGTATATGTTTTCATTTTTCTGCACCATGATTTGAACTAAATTTGCAAAAAATTCTACACTTACCTACTAAAAAAGTTGAGGTACTACTATAATTGTATTTCTAATAACATCTATAGGTAAGACACTTTTTTACTCTTTGATTTTTTAGTGACTCATTTGTATGAAAACAATTAATCAAAATATGTTGTAACTCATTAAATATACAGCCATTGAAATTTAAAAACTTGGGAACATTATTTAACATGTGAAAATAAACAGGAGTTATGCAAACATTATACAAGTACAAGAGGAATCAGAGTTAAAAAAAAAAACTGAAAAAGACATACCTTATTTAACCATTCCAAAGCACTGAGAATAGAGCCTCCATGACAGCCATAATTATTATAGGCACAGTCAATCACCTGCTGTACACTCAGTTCTTCTAGGATCTTCCCTTTTATTGCAAATGCTGATTCTACTGCACCCACCACACTGAAAGCCCAGCATCCCCCACACTGTTTAAAAATAAAACCAGAAAGTTATATAGTATTCAATAATGCTCAGATCAAGTATACTAGCTATTGACCTCAAACCAAAGTAGTTAGATGTTCCAACCACACATAATTGGTTTAAAAACAAAGCAATAGAAGAAAAAATAGATTGGAGAGCTATTCTTGGTACAATCATGGGTACTTCCAGGCCAACCAGCCTCTACCAACTCCCTGAAGAATTTTTCTTTTATTCTATCAAAAGGAAAAACAGCAATTTTTCATGGGAGAAGGTGGCAGGCCAAGTACAGCCATGTTTCCTCATTTATAAATGCTTGGGCTCTCACCAGCCTCTTTACCTTCTTTAAACTACAGTTCTGAATATTAATGTTTATACCAATATTTTTCAGCATCACCATTTTCTTTTTTGGTTTTTGGGCCACACCCATTTTGACGCTCAGGAGTTACTCCTGGCTATGAGCTCAGAAACTGCTCCTGGCTTGAGGGAACCATATGGGACGCCAGGGGATTGAATCTTGGTCCGTCCTACACTAGGACTTGCAAGGCAGACACCTTACCTCTAGCGCCACCTTCCAGGCCCCAGCATCACCCATTTTCTAATAAAGTCACACAATCTGGACACTACTTAAAATAAATGTCCATCCTCTAGAGAGATCTAAGTTTCCAAACTTACTTGGTCTACTACCCTCTTCCCCCCCCCACACCAAAAAAAAAAAAAAAACTCAGGGCAAATAAACCTGGAAATCTACCAATTTAAATGACCAAAAAGAAAGTGTTCACTCTTTTTTTTTAGTCAAAAAGAACTTCACACACTCTTGAAATTCCTTTGGAACAATAAATGTCCATGTATAGCTAAAGCAATTTATGAAAAGGAAAACAAGATGGAAGGCATAAAAAAAAAGAGAGTTCACACATTAGCTTTATTTCTTTGTGATCTGAACTACTCGACAGTTCTTAAACATTTAACATGTGGAGACTTTTGCTATCACTATTTTTTCATTTTCCTTTTCAACTACCATTACGTGCTGTTCCCAGTCTCATTTCTCCCATTTATCACATGTATTCATTTATCACAAATGGAAGCTGTCCTTGTACCTACCCTCAGGTGATATTTTCCTTTTAGACTTATTAAATATTTAGTAGTCAAATTTACCATTTCTATTCTTCTTATACTCTTCAGAACACTAGGAAAATATGATCCAGTTATTGGAATCCTGAGACCAAGGGCTCGTGGCAATGGCACTAAATGAGTGAACATGCCAGAGATTTTTCTAGAAGATAAGTGCTGTATGGTCATCTGGTTCTCATTTTTGTGCATTTAATATAGTGAAATCCTTGCATGTTGGATAAGCTTTTTGTTTGTTTTGTTTTTGTTTTTATTTTTCTGCACCATGATGTGAATTAAATTTGCAAAAAATTCTACACTTACCTACTAAAAAAGTTGAGATACTACTATAATTGTATAGCACACAGCACACAGCAGCTGTACTCAAAATTATTTCAGTGTCTGCACTAGGGGGTCACTCTTACAAATGCTAGAGATTGAACTTGGGTCAAATGAGTAAAAGACCAGCAGCTTATTCCCTGTACAATCTCTGTTGTTAAGACTTAACTTCAAAGGTGATTCCCCATATTTAGAGAATTAAAAATGACAAAGGGCCTACCACTTACCTCCTTCTGGTTTCTCACTGGTGTGATGACATGTTTGTCCCTCCAATCAAATTTTAATGGCAAAGACACATCAGAGATAGATTTCTCTTTTCCTGGTGAATAGCGGGGAAATCTGGAAGTTTTGCTTCTTAAATAAATAGCTGAATAGAAACAGAGGGGAAATTCCAGTTGATAAATTATAGGGAGAGTCTCTTGAAGTCTTTTTAGACAAATTTTAAAACAGAATAGTAGTTTCCAAATTCAGTTTGCCTTTTTTGGTTTTCTTTCATGCTTTTCATGATATGAGCTGTATCCTCAGAAAGCTACTAAAGGTAAGAATTCCTATAATAGGGCAAAAATTCTCAAAAAAAATGACTTGAACTGGAGCAATTATGAAAAAGAGCACAATGGCCATCATTTAACTTATCACAACCCATGGAAAAAGGACAAAAAATCAATAGAAAAAAAGAGGCAATGTACTTTAATGTCACCAAAAGTCTATTTTTATAATATTTAATGATAATTAAAAAGCCATAACTATAAATTTACTTTTCTGTTAAAATTGAGAACTTATTTGACATTTCAAAGTTTTTACCATGGTAACTTTAATTTATAATTAAGTTCTTTTAAAAAAAATTGTAAGAAATGGGGACCAGAGTCATAACACAGCTGTAGGGCATTTACCTCCCACACTGCCAACCCAGGATGAACCTGGGTTCAGTTCCTGACATATCCCATATAGTCCCCAAAGCCTGCCAGGAGTGATTTCTGAGCACAAAGTCAGGAGTAACCCATGAGCCGCCGGATGTGGCCCACAAACAAAAAACAACAACAACAAATAATAAACAAGTAAAAAACAAAGAAATTGGAAAGTATATGACACCATAAAATAGCATCTAACCCCAAATTATTTCATTTTGGGGGTCACACATAACAGTGCTCAGGTATTACTCCTGTTATATTTCTCAGGGGACCATTAGATGCCAATGATAAAATTTGGGTATCCTGTATGGAAAGTATGCACGCTAGCTCTATGCACTATGTCCCCAAACCATATAATACCTTTAAACTCCTCTGGAAATAAGTAAGAAAACTGATTTATTCCATAAACAGCAGTGGAGTTGTCACTGGGAAATAAAGAATTCAAATATCGTTGTCTTTTAAGACTTTCCTAAAAGGAAAAGAAAAAAAAAAACAACATAAGCACAAAGAAAGTGAAGTTTATATCACTTGTGTTTCTTTTCAAAGTACTATCTTTGCAACTAACCTGGAAATATCCTTCAGAACTAAAAATCAAAGCGTAAAATATTTTTAAAGGTAGCAATAAAAACTTTTAAAAAATAATTATATCAGATCTATAAATGATTGTGTAAGCATCACTATTTAATTTCAGGAATATTTTGATTCTCATAATGGTATCTATCTCTTATGAACTTATAATTCCTCTTCATGCTCCTCTTTATTCATCATATTGATAGCTCAATGTATATGTTTACTAGAGTGAAAAGTAAAATAAATTGAAGCTAATGTTAATGGAAAATTGATCAAGGAGGGGAGTGATTGAACAATCATAAATTTAGATATTGAATTTTCTTCAATTTGAATTTCCCAGAATTAAATGATGAAGCAAGAAGAAATGAAGGAGTAAGTATTAACCATATGGATCAAATTCTATTTGAGTTTGGGGACATCTCTATATCACTTTGGGGAAAAGACTATAAAAGAAAGGTGGTTTTAAAAATGTTCCAGGAAGATGGATCATTTTGTCTATCAATAAGGAAAGTTTGCATGACTATTATTTAGCGACATTTTAGCTCCGAATTTTCTGACCCTTATCTTAGACTTGTCTTCTATCAAACATGCTTTGAATTCCTAACATCAACTAATTATGTGGAAAATAAAACTTTAGGAGTCTGTGATCTGATGTTTCTAACTAGCTCTTTTTTTTTTTTTTTTTTTTTTTGGTTTTTGGGTCACAGCCGGTGACACTTAGGGATGACTCCTGGCTCTGCGCTCTGCGCTCAGAAATTGCTCTTGGCTTGGGGGGACCATATGGGACGCCGGGGGAATCGATTCATTGTCCTAAGTAGTGTGTGCAAGGTAGACGCCTTACAGCTTGCGCCACCACTCCAGCTCCCAACTCTAGCTCTTTTTATATATGAACTTATGTGCTTGCTGTATTTTCTGACAATCAGTAAATGAAATGAAGCTCAGGCCTATCTTATTCATCAGTGTTCCTCACCTAGAGTAGATCTTTAGCATACAATAGATGATTATTTAATGATTATGGGTAAATATAGAAATAAATTTTTTGTAGTAATTAGAGGCTGTAGCTGACTGTGTGCTCAGGGGTTACTGCTGGCTCTGTGCTTCAAGATCACTCTTAATGGGACATAGGAGGCCACTCATATTCTGGAGAGCTATGTGCAGCCTTTCCCTGCTGTTACCTCTGACTCATAATTAACTTTATATAATCTCAGACCCTTAATAACTTGATAATTTGGTAATGTGAGATTTTGTTTTTTCCTTATTGTATGTGCTTGGAGTAGCCATCATTGTTTTTTTGTTTGAGTGCAAATAGGTGGGTGAATAAACAGTGTTTGCATTCTTTATTTTATTGGAGTTACCATAATATGGCTCAACAGTGCCATCATTTAGGTTTCATTGTTCAAGATTACTGCAGCAAAATTCCCAAGACACTCCCCCACTATTCTAATGTCACTCCTAGTCCACCTCTTCCTGCCACTCCAACATCTTCTCCCAACTGCTCAGGTATATAGTCAAAATAGGATGATTAAGCAATAAAATATAAAACATATAATGTACTTTAACCACTTAAAATAATCACATATAGATTCTGACTAGGATTTGGAAGAAGAAATATAAGTAAAGAACAAATTAAAATACAAAGCAAGAATGTATAATCATCAGACTATTAACTTCAGGAAGGCAGAGAATTCTTTTGTTCTCTGAATATTGACTGATGGCTTTGTGAGCTGGAGTAATTAAGAGATATTGAGAAAGTGACTCTGGTAGCCATTTGTGAGCTGAAGTAATTAAGAGATATTGAGAAAGTGACTCTGGTAGTCATGAGAACATCTGCACATGGCCAGAGAGATAGTATAGTGGGTAGGGGCTTTGCCTTCCATGCAGCCAATCCATGTTCAATCCTTATCATCCCATATGGTCCCTTGAGTCTGTCAGGAATGATTCCTGAGTACAGCCAGGAGTAAACCCTGTGCATTACTGGATGTAAGCCCAAACTAAAAAAATATCAAAGCAAAACAAAAAATATGGGCTTCATAGACACCCCACCTTCCCATCTGCTGGAAGATTAGTTGTCTCATGTTTGGTTACTAGAAGTAGCCCAAGAGTAACCCTGGTTTTCAATGCTGTACCCAGCACATGACTTAAGACTGAGGGGCGGCTATTTGGGGAAATATTTTGAACTTCTTCAAGAATGGGGCAATAATGGTGGATGACTCTCTGGTCGGTTCATACCACTCTGTTCAATTAAGGTCAGAGTTGCTATGCAATCAACTTTCCCTATTCATCTCCCTATTACCTCTTAACAAAGAAAACAAAAAGAACTGAAAAGGAGAATAAACCTATTACCCATAACAAAATGAAAGAAAAACCTTTATCTCTAGAGATGCTTTAAGAATTTAAAGGTCCATCCTTGGAAAACTTCATTATAAATATGAAAATTATAATAATAAATTTGACAATCTGGAGAGATAGCATGAAGGTAAGGCATTTGCCTTCCAGGCAGAAGGACAGTGGTTTGAATCCCAGCATTCCAAATGGTCCCCCGCACCTGCCAGGAGCAATTTCTGAACCTAGAGCCAGGAATAATGCCTGAGCGATGCCGGGTGTGACCCAAAAACCAAAACCAAAACCAAAAAACAAACAAAAAAAAACTGACAATCTCCTGAAATTATCCAAGTTTTTTTGGAAGACACAAATTATCCAACCTGAATAGGAGAAATGGAAAGCTTGAACAAATATTTGTCAAATAAGAACTTTAAATTAGCTCTTGGAAAGTTTTCTAAAAGGTAAGTTCAGACTAAGATGACTTCATTGATGTATCCCTACACAATTCAAGAATAAGTTTGGACAGAAGTGGTTGAGTATTTGCCTTGGAGATTTGAGGTCTGGGATTCAATCCCAGGCTTTGTACTTTATCACTTGACTCCTTCAGTTTTCTCAGTGTGACCAAAATATGAGGCTATACTCTGCAATCATTTCTTGGCCTTTTGACTAAGATCAACTATAAAATAAGTTTAGTTTTGATTTTATGAGAACAGTCTTTTTTAAGACCTGATTCTAAAATCAAAGATATCTCAAGAAAATAAAACTGTATACCAATAGCTAGCAAGGTTATAAAAAAGACACTCTCAAAATAAACTGCTTTAAAAATAATTAACAGTCTATCAAAAGAACTCTACAGCACCGTAACAAAGTGTAGCCTATCCAAAGTTACTATGTCAGTGAGCTGGGGAGATAGGTTTGTTTTAAGGGTAAAACAATGCCTTTAAATGTGAGGCCTTTAGTTCCATTTATAACACTGCCTGGTTCTCCAGCACTGCCAGGTGAGCCCTGGTTGCTCTAAATTCTGCCTGTCCTGAATAAGACCAGAATGACTGCATTGCTCTGAGCACTACCAGAGTGACCAAAGTGCTACACGCACTATTAGAATGTCTACAGTGTTCCAAACATCATCAGAGTGACCCCTATAAAAACACTTTGTTGCTTTAACACTTGAACATATTACATCATGTTTATTGAATAGTGAAAATTGCAGTAATATTTTTCAATAGGCATATAAATATCAAACAGAATCATTGAATGTAGTATCTTTCATGATAACAATTCCCATAAAAAAGTGACTAAAAGAGGGTCAGGGCTGTTGTAATAATGAGGCATTTGCCTTGCACACAGCCAGCTTCAGATGGTCTCCTGAGCCCCTCAGTAGTGATCTCTGAACAGAGAGTCAGGAATAACCCCTGAACACAGATGGGAGTGGCCCCCAAAAGCAAAACAAGAATAAATAAAATTTCTTCAAAATGATTAGGAAAATGTATGAACTGCTTCTATTTGTCAGTGGCCATTTTCTAACGAATTCCACTTAGGAATCACTCCTGTCATTTCAAAACTGCTCAGAACACATTTCAAGGTAACTTAATATTTAAAATATGACTTGCTCAAATTAAAATAATCTGACTGTAAAGTTCTCTGTATTGCTTCCACCCCAAAATATATACCCTTCTGACCATGTAGGACTAATAATGATATTAAAAGTGCATCTATGGGCCTGAGGATAGCATAGCAGTAGGGTGTTTGCCTTGCATGCAGGCAACCCTGGACTGACCTCTGTTTGAATTCCACACCCTGTTTCAGTTCCCAGCGTCCCATATGGTCCCGTGAACCTGCCAGGAGTGATTTCTGAGCACAGATCCAGGAGCAACCCCTGAGCGTCACCTGGTGTGGTCCCCCCCAAAAAAGAAAAAGAAAAGTCAACTATAAGAGGTTGACACCAGTGTTGGGATTGGCCCTGATTCCAACTATGAAACCCAACTATGAAGGCCTTTGTAAATCACAATGGTTTCAATAAAATTAAAATTAAAAAAATCAACTATAGCAAGTATATCTATATCTAGACCAGCCATTGTAAAATATTGATAATAAAAAAATGGCTTAAAAGTTAACATTATTTTATAGATAACAAAGTAACATGTATTATTATAGCAAGAAACTTTAAGGAAAATTTTTGAAGTTTTATATAAAAGTAACAAATAATCATTATTCTACGGTGCGTTCATACATTTTATTTAGATTACTATTGGATCCCATCTGACACAAAAAGGATAAATATATCAACAGTTTTTGAGTAAAAAAGGATGATTAGTTGGTTATCAATAACTATGTAGGTTGTAGCACAAAGAAGAATAATTCAAACCACACAGTTAGAGGAGCCCACGTCCTGAGCATCCAAACTTCTACAGGAGTGAAAGTCAAGAGAGTGAGGTTGCTATCCTATCAGGGACCTGCAAAGCCCATGTGCTTCCTGCCCTTGCATAGATTTTGAGAAGTGCGACAGCATATTTATTCAGGCCACGTAACCTTATTATTAGTCTGAGGAGTTCAGCACGACAAACCAAGGTCAGGATAGGCTCAGAATACAGACAAAACACTTTGTCCTCTAGCAACTACATCAGTGCTCCTGGTCTAGCCAAGTGCAACTGAACAAATGGGAATTGAAAAAATAAATAAATAAATAAATGATGAAAACGGGGGGATGTGCAAAAATTTTTCTAATTAAAAAAAATTGGGGAAAACATAAGAGTGCCACAGAACACAAAATATTGGAGCTGTCCAGGAAAAGAGGATGAAAAAAATCTCAAAAAGCAGAGTTTCTTGAAAAATAGTGTGTGTGTGTGTATGTGTGTGTGAGAGGGGGAGAGAGAGAGAGAGAGAGAGAGAGAGAGAGAGAGAGAGAGAGAGAGAGAGAGAGAGAGAGAGAGAGAGAGAGGGAGGGAGGGAGGGAGGGAGGGAGGGAGGGAGGGGGAGAGAGATAGAGAGGTTCAAAGTAGATATTTTCTGCCATTACTTTCTTTAGTTTCAGGAAGAAACCCTTAATAATTTCACAGGTCTGTTGCAGATTTTCAAGGCACTGGCAAAAATTACTGTAGAGACTTTTCAAATTCCCATTTCACCAAGTCCGAAAGTGTGTTTAAGATTTCTTACTAATTTACAGGTGTTTAAGATGTCTTACTAATTTGTGATGTTCATAACATCATAATATCACAGATGGAAAGGTTTCTAGTAACTCGTCTTAAAAGAAAAAAACTAGTTCCTTTTTTATTTATAGAATTCTGGTGACACAAAAGGGTTACCCAGCGCCCCCTTTCTGAAGGAAGAAGAAAGTGTTCGCCGCCTCGAGTCAAGGAAATAAGCAAAGGCCAACAGTTTGGCAGGTTTAAAGGGCAGCGAGAAGTGTCCCGGGGCCCAGAAAACAAGTGGGTGGGAGCTTCTTCCACTCCAGGATACTTTGTCTATATCCGAGGATCATTTGGGGGCACGTTATCTAAATGCACAGACACAAATCCTTCCTGGAGAAGCCAGTCTTTGGATTAGCCAAGATTATGGAGATCACGACACCCTAACACCCCCTACATACTCACTTTCTCTTTTCTCTCTCTCTCTCTCTCTCTCTCTCTCTCTCTCTCTCTCTCTCTCTCTCTCTCTCTCTCTCTCTCTCTCTCTCTCTCTCTCTCTCTCTCCCTCCCCCCTCTCCTTTCTCTACTCTCTTCTCTCTTTCCTCTCCTCTCTTCTCTTTCCCCTCTTTCCCCTCTCTTCTCTCTCTCTTTTCTCTCCTCTTTCCTCTTCTCTTTGCTCTCTCTTCTCTTTCCTTTCTCTTTCCTTTCTTCTCTCTTTTTCTCTTCTCTTTGCCCTCTCTCCTCTCTTCTCTCCTCTTTCCTCTTCGCTCTCTCCTCTCTCCCCCTCTCCCTCTCTCCCTCTCTCTACAGACAGACAGACACACACACACACACACACACACACACACACACAGACACACACACAGACACACACAGACACACACACAGACACACACACAGACACACACAGACACACACACACACACACACACACACACACACACACACACACACACACAGCCCCCCCGCAGTGCCAGCCCAGCCGAGCCCGGAGACCAAAGGAACCCTGGAAGGGACCCGAGGGGAGGCGCGTGCCCGGTACCCGGAAGGCGGCGGCCGCTCGCTCTGGGCTCGGCGGTTCGGCGGGGACGAAGGCGGCTCCGGACCCCTCTCCCGGGCCGCCGCAGCAGCAAAGGCAGCAGAAGCAGCCAAGCAGCCAGAGACGCTGCAACGCCCGAGCAACCATCCCGCGCGGTGGCCGACTACCATCCCCGCGGGTTCTCTTTCGTTTTGAGGCTCCTCCCCACTCCGAGGTTGGGGAGGGGGCGGGCACGGCCATTTGGGGTGCTCGATCCTGGGTCCTGGGACCCAGATTCTCAGAACCAGCCTTGCCAATGCACTTAACCCCGAACGCCACGCCGGGTAGTGGAAGTTTCTGCCTTCAACCAAGTCCTGCTGTTTCCCGGAAATCGCCCAAGTCATTCCTCTCCCCCCAGTCACTTGGCAGTACAAATTAGGGGAGCTGCCCTTCCAGAATCGAGTTCTTGATTTCATTTCTTTCTTTTTTTTTTTTTTTTCCTCTAGTGGAAACCGAGCTGCATTTGAATTTGCCTCGATTGTAATTCTTTGTTCTTCATGTAGAAATGTCCATAGCATATTCAGGACCTAAAGGGCTTGCAACTTATGTTTGCAACGGAGCACCTCCCACCACAGATATTTTTATTAAAACCTTACACAAATGTGCAATTGTAAATATAAAAAGAAATTTCTTATCCCCAAGATGGTTTCTGTTTGTAGAGGAAGATATAAAACCTACTATGTTTGTCATTATGTTCGATATAATATATGTTATATGTATTTTATATTATATAATACACATATATACAATGTTTGTCAAAATATATGTCATCCTATAAACCACTGTGTACTTTTTTCCATTTCTTTGTTTTGTTTTTGGACACCTGCCCGTGCTCAGGGCTTACTTCTGTGCTCTGGGACCATATATGGTGGCAGGGATAAAACCCAGTCAAGATCCTAACCTGCCTTACTATCTCTTCCATGCCCTCTCACGTTTCAAATGCTGTTTTCTAGCTATTCATATTTTTTAAAATTTTTGACAGCTTTATTTAAACACATTGATTACAAATATGATTGTAGTTAGGTTTCAGTCATGTAAAGAACACCCCCTTTCACCAGTGCAACATTCCTATCATCAGTGTCCCAATGTTTAATGCTTCCCCAACACCAAACTTATAATCACAGGGCTTCATGAATGAATCAAAATAATATACATAAGCCTTTATAATCTGCCTTTCTACCCAATAAACCTAAAATAAGTAGTGTCTATTTTTGTTAGTGTCTTTCCTCCCTCAGTTTTTTATGTATATTTTGCTCAGTTTCAATTGGTGCCTTTGCTCATATGACTTCCTTTTTTTTTTTTTTTTTGTTTAGTTTTTGGGTCACATCCGGCAGTGGTCAGGGGTCACTCCTGGCTCTAAGCTCAGAAATCGCTGCTGGCAGGCTTGGGGGACCATATGGAATGCCGGGATTCGAACCACCGTCCTTATGCATGCAAGGCAAACGCTTTACCTCCATGCTATCTCTCTGGCCCCTCATATGTCTTCCTTAACTTGAAATCTTTCATCCCTTACCAGCTCCCTATGCAAATGTGATTATGTTCTTAAATCTCTTGGCCCTGAAATTTTCCCCTTCACATTCCATATACCAAAATACCTGAATTCTTGTGAATTTGTACGCCAAACATATAAAACATCAGATTTAACTTTTATTGAGTTAGGAGTTTTAATACAAATCATTTGCATTGCCTAAACACAGGGTCTTTTATTGTGTATTGCTCTTCCATCTTTATTAATGTATATTTTCATTGGACCATAATTGAATAATATTACTTTACAACATCTTTTTTATTTAACATATTCACTAACAAATCTGATGCCCAAAATGAGGACAAAAATTGCTGTTTGATTTGATGCAGACTGAACAATCAAATGAAAAATAATTTTTTCCTCAGAATCATTTTTGTTCTTTCACACATCTTTTCATGGACAGAAATGTTTGTCAAAAAGTTCTTTGGGAAATAAAGAACCAATTAAATTTCCCAAAAGCAAAGTAGAAAATAAACTAGTTGTATATTTATATATTCCAAGTTTTTTCTTTTTTTATTGTGACTGAAGTTCATTTACATAGAATTATTTACGATACATAGTGACAATGAATGAAGGGCATTCCCACCACCAATGTTATCCTCCCTCCACTCATTCCCAGCATGTCTCCCACATCTCACTCCTTTACCCCCCAGAATCCTACTGCAAATGGTCGCTGCCTTATAGCTTGTTATAGGTTGGGTATCTATTCTGTTTGGTTTTCCATTCTGGTCATTTTTTAATTTACACTACATGTTCATATGACTGGTCCTGGTATCCTGGTATTTTTCCCCCCTCAATTTATGAGGCTGAATGATTCAAATTATGCTATTCTGTTGGAGGTTAAAAGGTTAAGGAAAAGAGGAGAAAGAATTTGGAATCAACTACCAAAAACAAAATCACCTAATAATATCCACAAAAGTGGGAAAGAAAAAAAAAGTGGAAGAAAAAGGAGAAGGAAGATAATATCAAAAAACAAACAAACAAAAAAAAAAAACAAAACAACACCAGAAAAAGTGCTGCAGTGGCAGGGTTTGTGTTACCCACTTTTTTTTTTTTTGTATAGGCACAGCAAGTATTGTGGAAGGAAGGAAATTCCCATGGCCTAAGAGATTCAGGGTTTCTTCATTCTTGAAGCATATTGTCATGGGAACAACCACTGGCTCCATACCTTCTCATTGCCATATCCCAGGGTTGTTTTTTGTTTGTTTGTTTGTTTTGTTGTTGTTTTTGTTTTTGTGGTGTCAGGAACCTTTCTTCTCTGTTCTGGGTGAAAAAATAAGGCTACTATTAGCTATTCATCTTTAAGCTATTTTTCCATCTACCATACCCATCTACTTTCTTTTCTTCCAGTAGTTCATCACCTACTTCTCTTTCTTTCTTTGTCTTCTCTTTATATTTGTTGGTTTTTCCCTTCGCACTTCATAATTACTAAGTAAAGAACAGACAACAGGAGGAAAGAAACTTTCAATTTAGTTGTCATTTTAATCTGGCAGCATCTTGGGGGAGGACTTACAGGTAGAGAATAAGGAAAATGTTCTTTAAAGGAGACAGGGAGGTAGCAAATGTGAGACTGTGCTGGAGCTCAAGGGAGGTACATCTGTGTTCTGTGTAACATGCATAGAAAATGTGAAGTACCATCACAGTCTGAGTTTGCTGCTCTGCTGAGTTCCTAGGCAACTGTACCAGAAGCAAACAGCTCCCCAGTTATTCTGTCACCCCAGCAGCCAGCAGGGGGCTCAGGGAGCTGGACAGCATACTTCAGAAAAATATCGGTATGATTTTTGATTTTTGATCTCTGCTTTTACCCTTGAACAGTGAGTACAGGCTGAGGAATATTATCTTCATGGGCCGATGGTCTGTTCATAGTTTGCAATGCAAAAAGAAAGGGGAGACTAGATGATAGATAGATGATAGATAGATAATAGATAGATAGATAGATAGATAGATAGATAGATGATATTTGATTGAATAATTTGAGTTTGAGCAATGGAATTTGGAACACATGATTATTCTAAGCAATCCCCCTCCAAAGTAGCAGAGATGACATATCCTCAGACAGTGAATGTCACAGAACAGTTTATTGAAATATTTTCTCAACAAGGGTTTTGGATGTCTTGGGAATGGATGTGAGGGCCTTCTTCAACCCCTTAGAACAGCCATAGATAGAACTACCACCATAAGATTTAACTTATTTAAAAAAAAAAAACCAGAAAGGATTTCCCTACTCATAAGCATTGCTGCATTCACCTGGTCTTATATACACTCTAGTTTTGGAGCTCTTAGAGCTCATGAACATTTTTTTTTTCTTTCTAGACACATCCAGAAATGCATGGGGATCACTCCAGTGGTGTTCAGGTAATAATATGGGATGGATGCTAGGAATGGAGACTTGTTTGGCCAAGTACAAGGCAAATCTCCTATCTATTGTACTATTGCTCCAGTCCCCCGTTGGTGCAGTTTCTAGACATGTATGATGAAACCTGTTGCTCTTGGAATCGTGTAATAAGGACTAAATTGAGATAACAGACTCACACAACATTCATGTTGGCTTTAGTCTTTCTTTTCTGACTCATCTTTTCTCTTTCTTTCTTTCTTTCTTTCTTTCTTTCTTTCTTTCTTTCTTTCTTTCTTTCTTTCTTTCTTTCTTTCTTTCTTTCTTTCTTTCTTTCGTCCTTCCTTCCTTACTTCCTTCCTTCCTTCCTTCCTCCCTCCCTCCCTCCCTCCCTCCCTCCCTCCCTCCCTCCCTCCCTCCCTCCCTCCCTTCCTTCCTTCCTTCCTTCCTTTCTTTCTTTTTTTCTTTTCTTTTCTTTCTCTCTTTTCTTTCTTTCTTTTTTCTTTTTGGTGTTTTGGACCACACCTGTTTGATGCTCAGGGTTACTCCTGGCTAAGTGCTCAGAAATTGCCCCTGGCTTGTGGGGACCATATGGGACACCGGAGGATTGAACCGCTGTCCTTCCTTGGCTAGCGCTTGTAAGGCAGACACCTTACATCTACGCCACCTCTCTGGCCCCTGACTCATCTTTTCTTGCAAGTTGTTCAAGCTAATGCTCTTGATTTTTAAATGAAGTTTTTGTTTTCAGATTATAGTTCTTCTTTACTGACAACCCGGTGTGGTAGAAAAGGCAGCTTCTATTTCCCCACGATAATTAGTATTGTTTCAAACAATCCATTTGCACTAAATTTACTTTTTATTTTTTTGTTCTCTTTATCATTTTTCTGATGACAGAAGAATCACACACACCCTGAACTCCTGATGATGGCATATTTAGTTGTGATGCTTGTGCATAATGCTTGTGAGAGGACTAGGGAATAAACAATAATCAAGATTGAGTTTCAGGTGGGTGGGAGAGAAACTAGTTTATTCCCAGGAACTGAGAGTTCACCTATCCTTGAACACTCTCAGCCCAGAACAAAGGGTCCATACCTGTTTACATTCTTACACAATCTACATAGCTGTGAAGGCTGATGTGGCTTTGAAAACCAGTATTTCCCCTAATCTATTGACCTGTCTTGCTTCAGATTCTGTGCTCTGGTGACTCAGGCATCACTAAGCCTAGGGTGCTTCCAAACAAAACCTAGGGTACTTTCTGATCTTGATTTTATTCTTTCTTGTGACTGTAAATCTGTAAATCTTTACCACCTTGTTTTTCTCTGTTCGACATTTGTAAATTCTTTGTTAATCTTTTTTTCACTGCCCAGTTTTTCTTAGTTTTCCCTCACAAGTTTGAATAGATGCAATATAGTGCTCATACATATTCTGCTTATAGAACATTTCAGTGAAACTGTTCAACTCTCACAAGCACCACAACTAAACCTGCCTGCATCAAAGGGTTCCTGTGGTAGGAGAATGTCATTCACCCAGGGCCTAGGGCTGTAATTCTTCACCACATGCCTGCATGTGCAACTTTGGAGTTGCTATGCCATTTGGGCCTTGCATCACTTTCCTTATGGTGTCTATTAACACCAGGCTGTGTTGTTGCCCTTAAGGGGCAAAAGCGGTGGCGCAAGCCATAGGGCATTTGCCTTGCATGCACTAACCTAGGATGGACCGCGATTTGATTCCTCTGAGTCCCATATGGTCCCCCCAAGCCAGGAGCAATTTCTGAGTGTATAGCTAGGAGTAACCCCTGAGCATCACCAGGTGTGGCTTAAAAAGCAAAAGTAAATAAATAAATAAATAAATAAATATAAGTTGTAGCCCTTAAGATCACAGACAGCATCAGAGCATTCAGGTCCACATATGACAGGGGTCTCAAACTCAATTTACCTGGGGGCCGCAGGAGGCAAAGTCAGGGTGAGGCAGGGTCGCATAAGGGATTTCGCTTACCGAATATTCGCAATAAAAAATTGCATTAGTAAGAAAAAAATATCACAAAAAATCGCATTAAACATTTGCATACCCTAAACGAAACTGCTCGGGGTATGCGAATGTTTAATGTGATTTTTTTCTTACTAATGCAATTTTTATTGTGATTATTCGGTAAGTGAATAATCACGAATACTGTGATACTTGAAGGCAGGCTGCGGGCCACAAAATGTTGTACAGAGGGCCAGAAATGGCCCGCGGCGACGACTTTGATACCCCTGACATATGAGAACTAACTGAATTGTGTTCAGTTCATAGGTGATGTCAAGGATTGAACCCAGAGCCTGGTGCTTAGAGTGCAGGTATTCTAAACCACTGGGCTTTGAACCACCCTAAATTTTTTAACTCACATCATCTGATCTTCACTGAACACTAGTAAGTGCCAGGCATTTTTCTAGGTAAAAGTAGATAGATTAGCATATGAGTGACAAAAGAAGAGGAAAAAGCCTGTCCTCAAGGAGTTGGTAGCCAGCAAGGGGAGAGAAACAATGAAATTATTAAAAATATTATGGATAAAAAACACAGGCATGAGTGGGTCAGAAGGCTGAATGGTAGGGTTGTATTGTTAAGTAAAGTGTTTGGAAATAGCTTTGCTGAGAAGCTCTGTGCTAAAATGGAAAGAGGAGGGAAAATGAGTATTGTGTATATGTGTGTGTGTGTGCGTGTGTGAGAGAGACAGACAGAGACAGGATAGGAGAGAGGAAGTTGTATGCTCAGATACCTAGGGAAAAGAGCCATTCCTTCAGAATAGTACAATGCTCTGAGGTCAAAGTATGCAGAGTGTTCCAAAAGCTAAGGAAGTTAGTGTAGATGGAGAGCCAAGATAAAGAGAAGAAAGGGATCAGAAAGAGGCACTCAAATCCTGCAGGGCTTTGGAGATTAAAGTACTAGTTAAAGGGGAATCATCTATTAAATGATAACAGTAGAGAAAGGGAACTTGAAAAGTCTCATATCTCCAAAGCAAAGGTCACAAGGATCAACTACTTTTTAAAATCAACAGTAAAAATCAAGTTTATTAGACAGATGGACTGTGTTCATTAAATGTTACATAGTGCATGGGACTGTTACTAAGTTATTTATCCCTGCATAAAGTTAAGCCCCAAATCTAAGTAAAAGCCAAAAACTGCTAGCACTGGTTCTCTTGAATTGTTCTGGTGGAAAGGAACCTGGGAAGGGTTTCCTTGGGACATCTAGAGTTCAGGCTTTCTCTTGAGATTGCAGACAAATTATGGGAAGTGGTGGGAAGGTCTGACCAAGGATCCATTTCAAATTGACAACAGCTGTTATGAGATTCCTTGGTTCTTTTGTTTGATTATTTTATTTGTTTTTGAAGGCAGGCAGCCAGGGACACCACCACCCCAATTCCTGCAAGATGATGAATTTTTTTGAACATATCCACAGATGGGATTTGGAGAAGTTACTTTAACATTGAATAGAGTTTCACCAGGCGTCACTGCAGGTCCAGAGCAGACTGGACTGAAGTTGCAACCAGAACAAAGCCCAGGGAAGGAATATCAGAGAAGAACATTACCTACCCAAAATATATCCCCTTGACAACCACCCTAAGAACACTCTTGCTTAGGTAGAAAGCTCCATCTGGGGCAGTTTGGAAGAAACCCAATAAAAGCCAATTGAGAACAAAGGAGGTGCGCACATGTGTTTGTTGCCTGGATAAGTGGTACCAAAGCAAACACACACACACACACACACACACACACACACACACACACACACATACACACACACCTCACTCACATGTTTTATTTTGAGATGTGGACTTTTACACTTTTTCATATTTTCAAATTAGGATGTGTACTGGAGCTCTCTCTGCCTTTGGAGAGGCTAATGCTCTCTTGGCATGATATTCTCTGTCTCTGTTTATGTATCTCTGTCTGTCTCTGTCTTTCTCTTTCTCCACTTGTTATATGAGCATTTCCTTCTGAGCTTAGCATGAGAGGAGAGTCTGAGGGGGAAAGGGACCAAGAGCAGGAAATAGACCCACTGGTGGAAGGTGTTGGAACAGAGTAAACCTCAAACCTTCCCATCAACCATATTGGAATTCCTGGTGCCTAAAATAAAGTGGAAATGCTAAAAATAAAATAAAAATCTAACATTTTAAAAAATAATATGACAATTCAGTGTCAAAAAGAGTACAGTGAGTAGGACACTTGCTTTGCATGATGCTGACGGGGTTTGATCCTTATACTCTTCATTGTACCCAGCCCTGCCAGGAGTGAGCCCTGAGTAAGCCTGAGCACTGCAGGATATAATCCCCAAACTAAAAACAAAGAATAAAAATGTGGCATTTCATCCATTGTTACCATTACCACTCAACCTCTAATCCTTATTTATTATTGTTTTGTTGTTGTTGTGTTGTCATGAACCTTCTGAGTGATCTGCAATTTTCAATCATTGTGCATCATTTTAAAATGACTTTATTATGAAATTACTTTGTTATCATTGTTAACAATAAGCATAGAAACTGATTATGATTTATCAAGCATGAACCTAAGCACTTTACAGATATTACACTCATTTAATCTTCATAACAAATCCTTGCAGTAAATGCCAACATTGTTCATTTTATAGATGGGAAATTCATCAATAAATAAGACAGTTTAAAATCTTTATTTGTTTGTGGGCCATACCTGGCTGGTGCTCAGGTCTTATTCTTGGGTCTGCACTCAGGAATCACTCCTGGTGTTGCTTGGGGGATCTCATACAGGATGCCTGGGATAGAATCAGGGGATGGATATGTGCAGTGTAAGTGCACTTCTAATTGTACTGTCTCTCCAATTCCTAAAAATTCTTAATCAAGTTTATCCAACTAATAACCTATGCACCTAGTACTTGAATCCATGTATGTAGATTCAGTTGTGGTCTCTGCTCTGTCTTCAGAGACTTGCCACACTTGAATACACATGGTCCTTTGCTTTATATAATCCTGCCATTATATAATATTAATTTGTTATCAATGAGCGCTATAATTATAGGAGATTGTATAAACTCAAATAATCAGCTAAAGATCATTGAGTAATTGAGGCAGGAGCTGAGGAAGATGCATATGCATCACTTCAAGGGAAAAATGTTTGGATGGATATTAATTTGGTCCAAGATCAAGAGCTTTAATAAGATCGTTTTCACGATATGAGAAATTTGCCTCTCTGTGTTACTTTACCACCGAGGACCATGCCAGAACGAATAAACTGATAAGTAGGAACCTCCACCCTCCAACCCTTACCGCGTTCTTGCAAGGTAGGAATTAGCTTCTTCTCTCTGCCCCGGTGGAGACTGACTTGTGAGAGAAGGTTTTCCAGCCCCAGGGTGGAAGTGTCCCTGATGAGACGGAAATGGAGCTGTCAGACTTCGGAGCTTGTGTCTTGCTTTTACCGTCGCACCAGGTTGCCCTCAATTGCTCTGAGGCAGATCTTGGACTTATTTGTTCGTTTTATTCCATGCTGGCGTTTTCTTATTAATCAGACCATTTGCACTGCACCCTGAGCTTTCTGTGTTGTTGATATCACTTACACAACCCTGTATGTCGTCCGGTAACACACTGAGCCACGGAGAGGACATTTTTTTTTTCCCGTTCCAGTAGTTCTCCCTCTGATGCTAAAGGACTTTATTCTTTAGGCAATTAATTAGCCTGTGTCTGGGTTGAAAGACTCGAAGACCCTTTGGTTTGGGATTTTCACCCTAAAACTTTTCCGGACGCTGAAACCTCACCTTCTGAGGCTATTGATTGTGTTCAGACTGTTCTGACCCTCTGTGGGCCCATTATATATGAAGGCTAGATAAGTGCTGCATGAGAAAACGTGCTCCATAAATTTCTGCATACAAGATTTTCAAATTTCCTCTTGGCCAAAGAAAAGAAATATTCTCAGAACAGTTCCCGCTAATAGGCAAAATGTGTCAAGCTTTAGAAGTAGCTCATTCCAGTTTCTCAGCGGGAGGGGTGAGAGGCTGCCAAAAAAATGCAGTAAAACAAAGGCAAATGTGGCAACTCCAGCAACTAGACTCTAATGAGGAGGGGAAAGACCATTAATGAAAAGCCAAAATTTACCTTCTTTTTTTCCATACACTGAACGGAACAAAATGCCCCCGAGGAAAACCTGAAATCCCGAGTGGTTTCTATGGAAACTTCAATCTATTTCATTCTGCTGACATTTGAATAAATGTGAAACTAAAATGCTTTAACTCTGTCGCATTAAGTCTAATGGCTTGATCTTAGACACATTCTGAAATACTCTTAGCAAACTGCTCCTCCTCCTCCTCCTCCTCCTCAAAGAGCTACACTATTCTAGCCTCTTAGTATTTAAGAAAAGGCTGCCATTAGTAGGTAAAAACAAAATTTTTTTGACAATGACTTTATTTTGAGGAAGACTGAAGCACTTGCTCTCATTTAGGTAGCAGAAGTTGGTCATTTTCAAGGTCTAAAAGATTTAATCTGAAATCCTTCTGAATTTGTCATTAATGCTTAATGCACCTTCTGTTTTAATAGTGTAGGGGTATTGAGAATTCTGGATTATTGAGAATACAGTTTTTTCGAGGATTTCTGCTTCTGATAAACTTGCTTAATAGCTTCTGTACTTCCTTGCTTTCCCGTGGGAGTGTAACCTTCAGACTTACTCCCCTGTGTAAGAATGTGGCCTTCAGATAAAGTAGTTGACTTAGAAGACCATTGGCTAGAACTAACAGATGGCCAGGATGTGCCAGATTGGTGGAGGGGGATATAGATAAAGGGAACATTTACGTATACATCTGTTGCAAAGGAGCTGGGTTGTCATAGCTCTTAACATTGAGACCCAATTAAATTAAATATATAATCTTTGAATATTGGCGGGCTCAGTGGGAAATAACAGTGTGGATTTGGACTTATGTTGAATGTCTATATATAATCTAAGTGGATTTGTGCTTTGGGGTCCTTGACTGAAGCCACTGTGTCAGATGTAAGTCTCAGACCCTTAGCTAGCTAAGAAATTAACTGCTTCTGCGATTGCATTCTCATGTCCTTGTTCATGCGTACTGTTCTCTCTCAAACCTGTACCCAACAATAGCTCTCTTATTTTCTCTTAAGATAGATGGAGCCTACAAGAATTACATGTCTGTTGATATCTGTTAATCTTATACAGTTTAATTCTCCCAAAGACGAGATGCTAAAAAACAACAACAACAACAACAACAACAACAACAAACCAGAAAAGAAACCTCAAAGTCCTGGTCCTCAGAAAATAGTGTTTAGATCAATTTTACATAAATGGGATTACTTATTCTTACTGTAAATCTTACCTCATGCTTCACTTGGGATACTTATAGAAAAGATAATCTTTTATGGTCAAACTACAGAAGCAGCTGCAGAGTGATTTGAATTTATTCCTTTGCCCTCAAAAGAAACTTGGTTTCCATGAATTTTTATGATCAGCATCAAAAAAAAAATAGGGAATTTTATTTCTGTTTATTTTTAGAACAAATGTGGGTTTAGGATAAAATGGAGAAATGTGTATAGAAAGATGCTATATTCTTCTTGTACCTCACTCCTTTAAGTGCCAGGCAAAACATCTTTGGGAAGTTGAAGGATCTAAATGGACAGCCCATAGGATGAGCACTTTGATCGCTGTGTCACTTCTGCAGCACTGATGGAGTTCTTAGGTGAGGATTTGCTCTTAGTGTGAACATATTATGGATTCTGAAAAATGTTTAATGATCTTTATTCACCTTTACAGGATCTTATAGGAGTTTCTTGCTCCAAATAGCTGCTCTGTTCCTACTCATTGTTTTCATTGCTTTCTGGTAACTACCAATTCTTACATAATACCAGTCAGGATGATAGTGATTTTCCCTATTTGAAGTGGGGACTCCCCACAGTGCTCCTGATAGTTTTGATGATCTGGTGCTCCTCAATTTATCAGTACTTAGGTAATAAGAGGATTAAACTCGAGGCCCTAATTAAGCACCTGAGCCCAGAGAACAATCTTTCTGGCCCAATCCCAGGTTCTTGCCTTTTCCAGAATGTCACATAGTTGTTATCCTCCAATACCTAGTTGTATTTGATGATGGCTTGATGCCTTGATGCCATCATTGTTTTGTAATTTTCTTAACATAGTTATTGTGCATAACTTTGTTATAATTAATTAATAAATTTTATTTGTATTAATTATGTATAATGTAATGAATATACATGTATAATATATGTAATGTATTTATTTGGCTTTATGCCAATGTAAATAAAATATGTTTAAATTTTGAATTTTGTTTTGTTAGTAGTGATGGAGAGAATGACTTTTGGTTCTTAATCTTATATATTTTTGTTTGCTTGTTTGTTTTGTTTTTGGGACACACCTAGAGGTGCTTAGAGGCTACTCCTGATTCTGTGTTCAGAAATTACTCATGGCAGGCTGGGATGTGGGGTAGGGCATAAATGGGAAGCCAGGGACTCAACTCAATCAGCCACATGCTAAGTAAATGGCCTACCCACTGTACTTTTACTCCACCTTCATTATCTTGTATTCTAAAACTATTATAATCATTTAGTTCTAAGAAGTTTTTTGTTGACTTCAGGATTCTGGATGAAAAGAGATTTTTGATCAAAGACCATCTGTTACCTCCTCAGCAATGCAGTTTTCATTTCCTTTACCTGTTTGCAGAAACTAGAAATTGAAATATAATGTCAAAAGGCTGTGTTGAGAAAGGAATATCCCTAAATTATTCCCAACAATTTCAAATGCCATGTTTGTGTGTCATAAACATTTTTAAATAATCCTTGGGTCAAGACCCTAGATAGTGTCAAAATGGGTATGACTTAAATTTGTGGATTTGTCTGTGACATTAAAATCTATACCCCCTTCATTAAACTCAATTTTATTTCATATAAGTTTGAAACAATATCTAGTTTGAGTGTTGTCATGAAGATTAAAGATAACCAGTGAAAGGCCCTTGGACATGAATGCTGATTCAATATAGTAGCTGATGTTATTTGGCTTCAAATTTTCTCTTTGGGGCAAGATTCAGAAATAACATTGTGGTCTACATTCTTTTCAGTGTTTAGATCTTAGGCACAAAATAGTTTTACTTTTGTGAATCGTACTTTTCTCCTATCTTTCTTCTTTATCTTCTTTGCTGATGTCAACATTATATTGTTGTCATAGACTATAGACTATCATTATTAGTTTAATGTAGCATAATAGAGTAATCTGACAGTACAATACTCTAATTATTATTAGGAAATAACAACTCAAAAACTTTGATATAGAAGTTGTATTAATATATCTATAATTTTCTTTTTATCTACTAACAAAAATTTTAGAGAATTTTTATTTAAGATTATATCTCTATAGTTAAAGATATTTAAAAATAAAGTCTTAGGAGTTTGGGATAGAAGGCAGAGGAAATATGAATGACAGAGCCAGAAGCAAATTTTCTGCATGGAATTTAGAGAAAGAATGTTATATGAAATTGAATCTCCACTTCTGTGTTTGCCTGGTGCATTAAAAGGATCTGATGACATGTACTCTGTCATTAAAATTATTATGAGCAAAGATAAGACCATTCACTCCAAGTCTTAGGGAGGTAGTTGAAAGATTGGCAAGTAAAAGAAGTAAAATCTAATCAAACATAAATTCTCCTACTAGAGTGATTTTTGAAGATTAAACCAAATCGTCAATATGTGACAATGGCATTGTTAAGCAAAATGAGCCATGAAAATTTATCTGAACCAAGTCTTTTTGGGGGAATCTAAGAAAATGGCATATAGAGGTTAGCAAAGCATATGAAAATCCTAAAGTCCAGAGTCTAACTTGTGTATAGAGGATGAACACACACAATGTCACACAGAGAGCAACTGCAACACTAGAGATGAACATGGCATCTAATTTCTGCTATCAAACTTCTGACATTCTGCTTTTTTTTGAATGAATATGCCTTCTCCTGTTGAAAATAAAAACACTCCTTTCTTTTCTACAACTTGAAACATTGCCCCTGATGATTTACCTATGAACACATTCAATGCAGCTAGACATCTGAAGGAAAAGTCTTTCCATTGCAAAATTTCTAACTGATATTTCCATACTCAGAGCTAATAACATTTGAATGATTGAGACAATGGTTGCTCATAGTTTGGTGTAAGTTATTTTATCTCTCTACTGATTCACATCATGATGACTAGTGACAAATAATTATTAACAAAGCAGTGGTTTACAACTAGCAAAATAATCTATAACTCAAGATTAAGCTAATTTTTTTGAATTTCTATTTTCATATCAGGGATTTTTGCATTTAAGTAGCTTTCCTATTGCATTTGCTAGCTCACATACTGAGTTCTTCAGGAATTACATGATTATCTCTGGAAACAAGGAATAATAAAGAATGAGCTCTAGGGAGAATGAATTGATTGAGCAAGAATATTGTGCTGAAAATAATCTGAGCTGTAAAGTCAGACAATTTGCACTGGTGCTACTACTCTTTTTATTAATTGGGAGGCCTGGTACACTCCCAACTGTCTTTTGGTTTCTACATTTTTAGAGTATGAGAGAAAGAGAGAGGAGAGAGACAGAGACAGAAAGAGAGGAAGGAAGGAAGGAAGGAAGGAAGGAAGGAAGGAAGGAAGGAAGGAAGGAAGGAAGGAAGGAAGGAAGGAAGGAAGGAAGGAAGGAAAGAAGGAAGGAAGGAAGGAAAGAAGGAAGGAAGGAAGGAAGGAAGGAAGAAAGGAGAGGGAAGGAAGGAAGGAGAGAGAAGGAAAGAGAAAGAAGAAAGGAAGGAAGAAAGAAAGGAAAGGAGAGAAGGAACGAGAGAAAGAAAAAAGAAAGAAGACAGAAGAAAGAAAAAAGAAAGAAAGAAGGAATAAATGAAGAAATAAGGAAGAAAGAAAGAAAGAAAGAAAGAGCAGAAATAAAAAGAAAAAGAAAGAGAAAGAGTATCCAGAGAGATACTCAAATTAATATTCCTAGGACTATGTCCAAAGCTAGCAAAGTTAGGCATAAATTTTGCATCAATCCGATGGGTAAAATGTTGGCACTTCTAATAGATAGATGACTCAATTAGCCCTTTTCACTGACCATTAATGAGTGTTAACTTTAAGAATATTATTTCACTTGCATTAGTTAAAAAAAAAGAAAGAAAGAAAAATAAAGCCAGAAGCTTTAAGTTATTGTGTATTATTTTCACATTTGACCACATGAGGGCAGCATGGTACTTTTTAAGACAGGGAAACAGCCGGTTGGGCGATGGTGGTGGGGAGACCATTATTGAAGCTTCAGAAATCATAGTTACAAAATTAAAATGAAAGGATTCCATAGTGATGTTATCACCCAAAATTTCCTTTCCATTGTAAAAAATTGAGGTCCAAGAGACCAACAACAAGTCCCGTCACACGGCTGAGTGCTATTGATGGTGGAGCAATGACGCCTGTAGAGCTCTAAAGCAGCCAAAGCAATGATGGAGGCATTTATTCCCAGGGACTTCTTCACTAAGGCACTAAGGCTGCGACGACATTGTTGAGAGGAAATTGAATATTCCTGACATGTGTAGCAGAATGAAAAGGGAGAATATTATTTCTGAAAGGCAGTGACTACTTGAAGGCCGATGCTGAAAGTACATGTGACTTCTCAAGGTCGTCATTAAAATTTGACTCACACATGTGTTTGCTAAATCGCCTTGAAACAGCTGAACAATCTCTAAGAAGTGTGTGTGTCGGGAGGGGGAACGTTTATCAGAGACTGGAGAGCACGCCTCCGTGTTGTCTTGGAAATTTTCTGCATTTTCTTATTTAAATGGAGCCTTTCCTCACATTCTCAGGATGGTCGTGCACTCATATACAGCAGAAAAGATGCAAACGTAAAACAATGTCTAATCACCAGTGGCACGACCTAAAGGGGAATGTTGGTCAGAAAGAGGCTTTAAAAGAGCAGGATTCATGAATGTCACAGGTAATCAGGCTCCATTGTGTGCTCACTGTACTTTCACCTTTATTTTTTATTTGCTGCACCATGATTTACAATGCTGTTCATGATGGCTTTCATGCCTCCCAGGTTCCAACACCATACACTCTCCACCAGAAGGTCAGCTTCTCCCACCTTTGTTTCACGGTGTCCCCATCCCCAGATCCTCTTCCTTGTCTCCCTGTCATAATAAATTCAGTTCTGTGGATCAGGTCAGGAATCGATATCTTTGATAGTTTGTTATTCCTGTATGTTTTTTTTTAATGTCCCCTCTGTGTGTGTGTGTGTGTGTGTGTGTGTGTGTGTGTGTGTGAGAGAGAGAGAGAGAGAGAGAGAGAGAGAGAGAGAGAGAGAGAGAGAGAGAGAGAGAATAATTTTGTTTTGCTTCTTCTGACTGACTTGACTGCGTGAGAACCTTCCAGCCCCATCAATGAATTGGCAAATTGCATAATCTTTCTTTCTTTCTTCTTCTTTTTTTTTTTTTTTGCTGGATAGTATTTTGCTGTGTACATATATACAATATCATTTCTTAAGCCAGTTATCCTTTTTTTTAATAGATCTGAACCTCTTTTGCTGACCTTAGCTTCTGCCAGATCATGACTATTAGCTCTACCTCCTTTTAGATTTGAATATTTAAAAATCCTACCTTCTTTAAGACCATCACTAGTATTAATTTGCATTATTCTGTCAGCTTTGAAACCTGGAAAGTGTGATGGTTAATTTTATAAATTATTTGACTGAGTCAAAGGGTGCTGGGATATTTAGTCAGTGCTATCTCTAGTGCTTCCATGATAGTGTTCTGATGAGACTGCCATTTAACTCCGGAAACTGTGAAGTAGATCACCTTCCTTGATGTGGGTGGAGTCTTCAAATTATTTGAAGGCTGACCATAAAGACTAAAGCAAAACTGCAACTTCTATTAAGAAAGGAGTCCTCCTGCTTTAGGCCATTCCTAATGAGATACTTGTTTTTTTTCTGACTGGGAAGGAAACATTGACCCCCTCCTAGGTTTCTAACTTGCTGGCCTTCAGACTACAACACCACCATTAATTTGCCTGGTTCTTAACCTTTCAGATTTTGGACTGTAGACTGTCCTTGGTCTCCAAGTTGCTGATTCACCCTGCAGCAGATCTTGGGGCTCCATAAATGCATTAGTCAATTCCTTATAATAAATTTCTTTCTATATAAACATATTCTACTGGTCATGTTTCTCTGGAGAACTCTGATATCTTGGCTCTCTTAGATATATATTCAATTGAAATCAGTATCTTTATAAAATAATGAACTAAT
The DNA here is from genome assembly GCF_024139225.1 of Suncus etruscus. Taxonomy (NCBI): domain Eukaryota; kingdom Metazoa; phylum Chordata; class Mammalia; order Eulipotyphla; family Soricidae; genus Suncus; species Suncus etruscus. Next base: position 106,658,373 of record NC_064850.1, on the reverse strand, counting down.
AAGAATTATTTAATATTTTTTATTGAGCACTGACCTTGACTTCTCAATGATCCTTTGGTTTGGCTTCTAGTGGGCACTAAGTACATATGCATGGAATGGGGAAATATGTAAGTTTTATTAATTATTTATGGAAATTTTTCTTGTTTCTCTTAGAGCTCTAGCATTTTCCTTCTGTTAATATGTAGCCATATAAAGATTATTGACAGTGCAAAGAGTGCTTTTTTTGTTGCTAGGATACTCCTTTTCAGCCACAAAGCTATGAATAATGTAATTTTAGGCTCAAGGAAATAAAAAGCATTCCTAATTTGATTAATACAAAATAAAGAGGCTTACTGTAACAGCCTCAGTTGTCTGTCAATGTTAAAGGTCATTAGATTCTTGCTTCATGAAATTTATTAATGTTATAATGACCCCTTGTTAGAATATATAGACTTGTTTATTTTACAAGAAAAAATGAGAGAGATAAGATGGGTTTCTTTGACCAAGTTTATAGAGTTAATGAAAGATTGATAGGAATCATATTTCCAAATATCCAGTTCTTTCTATTCCTTCATTGGGAAATTGCTTCTCTTATCTTGGCCTGTGTTATTACCTATGGACATAACCGGCAACTATGTCTGGATCCCTCGATGGTGTAGTCTCTGCCCATGCTGCCTCTTGATATCCTGTACACCCCTCCCTTGATCTCAGGGAATCAGTGTCTTGCCTTTATTTTCTTTTCTGCTGGATATTGACCACATACATAACAAAAGACTTTTCTTTATGTTTCTTTAAATCTACAACTCTCTTCTGTCATATCTATCTACATATTGTATTTCTCCAAATATCTCTAGATTTCAGCTCAAATGTTTAACTGGATCTCTATAATTTAAGGACCACACATTATAAGAATCATTTTTTGCTTGTTTTGGGGCCATATCAAGCCATGCACAGGGGTTACACTGGCTCTACACTCAGGATTTACTCCTATTGGTACTTGGGAGGGCTATATGGGATGCTGAGGATCAAACCTGAATTGGTCACATACAAGGCAAACACCCTACCCATTTTGCTATCTCCCCTCCTTGAGAATATTTTTTATTCTACATTTTTGGTCCTATCCTATTGCTTATTTTGCTTCACAAAACATTGAGACATTTTAATAATAAACTATCTTGTTTTCCTTCTTGTTCCCTACCAGGTAATATTTGTAAAATATATTCTTGAATACAATAAAGATATCCTTCTATAGAGTTGAATCATGTGTCTGATGTTCAATACATATTCTTCTGAACTTAAGGCTCAAGGCTAAATAATAATGTAAATTTCTATTATTTATTAAGTAATTAAATAAAATACATAATTAAGTCTTATAATTAAGTAAATTGTCTACTAAATAATAAAGTAAATACTGGTTAAACATTGTAAAAATTCAAATTTTTAGGGCCTGAGCAATAGTGCATGTAGCATATAGGCTGTTTGCTTTTCACTCTTCAAGTTACTGACCAGGGCTCAATACTCAGCATTCCATATGGTAACCCAGGCCTACCAGAAAATATTCCTGACAGTAGAGCCAGGAATAATCCCTGAGCACCACCAAGTGTAGCCCTAAAACAAAATTTGAAATTCTATTATTCTTCAAAAGTATCCTCTAATTTTGCATGCATTTCTAACATTTCAAATTGAAGGAGATATATAATAGATATGTATGTATGACAATGGGGTGAGTTTTGATTAAACTATTCTCATCTTTATTAATGAATAATTTTATAAAAGATATTTAACATAAGTTGAGTGAAAATTTGCTTAAAACTGTTGTATCTTTATGGGGCCAGAGTGCCAGTACAGTGGGCAGGACATTTGCCTTGAACAGAGTTTGGTCCCCAGTGTCCCATAGAATCCCCTGAGCCTGTAGGAGTAATTCATGAGTGCAAACCCAGGGGTAGCTGTTGAGCATCACTGAGTGTAGTCTCAACAAACAAAAATGCCTGTCTTTATTAATTAAAGTATTAATTATTAATTAAATATTAATTAATTAAATATTAATTAAAGTATTATTGTGTTACAATACTGTAATGGTTTCATGTGTACATAATTCCAGTACCACTTCCACCTCCAGAGTACATGCCTCCCTCCCCTAAAGGCCTAAAGTCCCAACCCTTGATTCCCTAATACCCTAGTTTTATGAATCAAGTCACTTGTTCTGCTGCCTTTGGCCCTTTGTGCCTCCTTGCTTTAAATCTTTAACTCCCACATATAAGAGATCATTCTGTACTTAGCTTTAGGAGGCCTTTAAAGCTCCTACTGTCATCATTTGGACAAGTGCTAAACTCAGAAAAAAATTGTGACTTGGGAAATCACTGTTGAAATCCCAAACTGAATGAAGGTGAAAACAAATGGATGCTACATAACTGAACCTAGAAAGGTCCAGACTGTCTGAGAGAGGTAATGTGAGCTTCTACCTGCTTGGGGCTCCTCAGAAATAGATACAGTTTAATGAAAGCAGTCTAATTCACCTTTTAGCCACTAATGTCCTGAATTATTTTGCAATTGTAATTTCCTTAGGGTGGTGTTTGCAAGTTTTTATCAGACATGAGTTTTTTTCTTTGTTATCCATCTCTTTATTTATATTTTGCAGATTATTCTAAAGGTCTATACTTTTGTCTTCATGATTCCTGTATATACATATACATATATATGTATATGTATACACACACACACACATATATATATATGTATATATACTTGCTCTCTCTGGTAGGTGGAATATATTTCTGTATCCCATTGACTTGGGCTTCACCAAGAAACACCTGCTCTGACTAATAAAATATTGACTGGAAATGATTAATTCTATTAGGTTCTGATTTCTTCTTTCTCTGAATTAGTTTTTTAATGATCACTTCCAGCCAATATCCTTAAAACATCTTCCCTGTCCTTTAAGAAAAAAAAGAAATAGAAGAGATCTTTTCTTTTCTTCCTGGATCTAAAAATAAAGACCCCCCAATAATTAGAAGAGTGTTATCTAACCTTCCGCAAAATAAGTTCATGGTAAGCCAAGCTGAGAATAGTCAAATGACACATCACCCTACAAACATGAATGTGGAAAATGGTTTGTTTCCTAAGTTATGGAAAGCTAAGTTATATATTTTATACAGAATACTTATAGCAACAAGTGACTAATTCATGCACTGACATAGTTAAAAACTAGTATATCTACTAAAGAAAAGATTCAATGATAAAAAATACATATGGCCAGCTCAGTTTGATATCTGGCACCAAGTATGTCAACCCTTTCCCCCTTTTCTCCCCTAACCACCTGAGTAGAACCAGAACGAATCCTTAGCACTGAACAATATAAATTATAAAGATGCAGATTTATCTAATATGGAAGCTCATTTATTCCTTTGTGCTACAATAGAATTATCCTTTCTTATTTTCTACTTTTATTTTTAGACAAATTGTATTCATTACTAGTAAAGAATTGCTCTGCTGTTCTCATCTCTAAAAGCAACAATTCTACAAACTAAACCAAGTGCATGTTTATTCATGTTTATGGATGTTCTTTCTCATTTCCTATTTAATTTAAACACGGTGAAGGTAGAGATTCATACTATTTTCAAAAATCTCCAGCAAGCCTACTAGAAAGGTTTGTGAGACTTGAGTATTCAATAATTGCTAATGGCCTCTGTCCTCCATTTTACGTTGCTATTACAGACCTGATGATACTGAATAAATTCTACATTGGTTCTAGCTAATAATTACCCTTTGGAAGAAGTGAACTCTGATATTTAAAAGGAAGCAAGTAGTAAATATGCAGCATATATTGAAGGATAGCTCTAGTTAATACTAGAATTTAAACACACAAATTAAAAACTGAATTTATTTGTTGTTTGGAACTTTTAGCCAATTTACAAATTTGAGGACACTTTTATGTGATAGACTTAATATATGATCATTTGTGTTTTAGTAACCATTGGATTATTTTTTAAGTTGTTACACTGATTCAAACCTGGAAAAGTTTAATGACATAAAAATTACATTAGTAATGTCAACATAAGCAGCCTTTCAAAGATAGATTGGGACATAAATACTTTTAGAAACTACTCCAGTTCCAACTTTAAAATATTTGTGCTGAGGCTCTTCAAAGTTATAAACTATAGGGTTTGTTTTCATGGCAAGAGCAATTAGAGAGTCTGGGAAGATAATTGCACGAGGCTTTTAAAAATATTTTTATGACGTATAACAGAATATCATGTGGAATGGAAAAAACACAACTTTGAGTTCATATGTTATTTTCTAATGTTAAATATAATCCTATTTTTCTACTGTCAAATTACAAATTTTTCCCAAAAAAGAGCACATTTGTGTAAATTACAGAGAAATACTAATTTCCTATAGTAAATAAGACTTCACTTTGGGGTTTTTTTTGAGTTTTGGGCCACACCTGGTGATGCTCAGGGGTTATTCCTGGTTGTGTGCTCAGAAGTCGCTCCTGGCTTGGGGGACCATATGGGACCCACGGGATGGAACCATGTTCTGTCCTATATCAGCAGTGTGCAAGGCAAACGCCCTACCATTGCACCACTGCTCCAACAACAGGACTTTACTTTTTTTTAAATTTTCTTTTATATATATGTAATAATTTTTCAGGGGGTGGCCACACAATGGTGTTTAGGGGTTACTTCTGGCTTTGCACTTAAGGATTACTCACAGCGGGCTTAGGGGACTATATGGGATACCAGCTATAAAACCCAGGTCGGCTCTGGGCAAGGCAAGAATCTAACCCACCATACTATCTTTCTGGTCCTATCTCTCTAGCCTTACTATTTAATATTTTTTAATTAAATCACTGTGATAAATAGTTAAAAAGTTGTTAATGATAGAGTTTCAGTCCTATACTGTCCAACAACATCTCTTGACTACTAGACATATCCCACAGCCAGTGTCTCCTGATTCCTTCCCTCCATTTCCTACCTCTATGGCAGACATTGTTTTATCTTTCTCTCTTTTATTCCTTTTAGTCACCATGGTTTTCAATATCATTACTAAAGGATATAATGCATATTTACTTTACATAATTACTTTACCTCCTTTCAATATTCAGTTCTTTCATTTCTAACTATCATTGTCAAAGTTGTCCCATCACTGTCCTAACTGCTCTCTCCTGCTCTTTATTGCAATTTTTCTACTAAGACTAGTTCTTCAGGTCCTCATCTCTATTGTCTTTGGGTATTATCATCATACTATCTTTTTAAAAAATATATTTCTCACAAATGACTGTAATCATTCTATCCTTTCCTTATCCCTCTGACTCATTTCACTCAACATAATACTCTCCATATCCATCTTGTATAAATAAATTTCATAAATTCATTATTTCTAATAGCTGTGTATCTACCCACTGTATAGATATAACATCTGAAATGAGACTATTTTTAATTAACATTTTTAATTTTCTGTTCTATATACTTGTATAGTATAGATTTCTATGAAGACAGCATATCACCATCACCATTCCCATTGCTAAATACATACACATATATAATATCCAACTTTATAGCTTTTGAAAACTTTTCTCAACAATTCTTTCTCTTTTAAGAGGTTGATGTTATCATGTTATAATTAAGTAATATGGTTTGTTTATATCAAATTGAAGCCACAAATAAAATAGCAAGATGCCTAGATATTACACAGTAAGAAATGATGCAAAGTTGATTTTTCTTCTACATATTATATTGGAGGTGATGACCATTCTGATCATTTTCTATATACTAATAGTTCAGTCTCTTAGTCAATGGCTACTAGAAATTTATAAAGTAAATTGATAATAATATCACATCATACTTTTAAAAGCATTGCACACTAATACTCCTATTAGGAAGACGAATGAAATAGAAGGAAATACAAGATTTTGGGGGGCTTCTATTCTCACTTGGTTTCCTTATCTTATTAAAAAAAATCAAAGAATCAATAAGCTTACCTGGTATGACCCAAGGTTAAAGTGAGATAAACTGATCACAAGAGCCCCAGGGTGCTGTAATCCTGCTAAAAAAAAAGTGTGTATCCAGCTGTATACAAGTGAAGGAAAAGAGGAGACTGCAAAGAAAAGGAGCTGCCTGCAAATAGATTCCAGTTATTCTTCTAAAGACTCAATTATAGATGCGGATTAGAACAGCATAGAGGGGGGGTGGCGGCGAGGTGGCGCTAGAGGTATGGTGTCTGCCTTGTAAGCGCTAGCCAAGGAAGGGCCACAGTTCGATCTCCCGGCATCCAATATGGTTTCCCCAAGCCGGGGGCAATTTCTGAGCACTTAGCCAGGAATATCCCCTGAGCATCAAATGGGTGTGGCCCAAAAAACCAAAACAAAACAAAACAAAACAAAACAAAACAAAAAACAAAAAAACAACAGCATAGGGACCAAACTATGAAATACTAGACTAACCATGACTAGCATAGAACACAGGGACACTGGACAAATGGAAATGTGCAATATTTTAATGCCCCCAAATGTCCTTACTTTCACACAGAACACAGTTAACAAGGAAACATGTATACAAACTGAAGAACAGAGTTAATGAACCAACTCTTTCCTACACTCTTGTCTGGTGGTCTTTAAGCATATAGCTGGTCTACATTTATAACAACACCCCAGATGGGAAAGCAGTCTGTGAATATACTGAAGGGTTGTGCTCTTTGTGTTTTTTTTAATTTGAAAGGCTTCAGATCAGTGATGGTTTTGTAATCCTCATTAGCACCTCTCCCTTTGCCTTAGAACTGGTAGCCTGCACTCACAGCTGAGAACGAACCACAAAAATGAGAACTTCGACAAATTATAGCGAAACATCACAGATCAGACCTTTGAAAATGACAACCCCTCATTTTCCACAAACTTAGGCGAAAATGTTTAGGTAGAAGCCTCCTGGAACTTTAGTGTGAATGATGTATTTTTTTATCCATTCCCCACTAAGAAGGTGGGTCTTCCAGGCTCAATTCTCATGTTTATTAATATCAGTGAGGGATGTTGAGGAAGATAAACTGTACAGAGGGGATAAAGTCTTCAATAGTCAGCAAGGAAAGGATGACTTTCTGATCTGCAACTGGATGCCTGATTAGACAAAGCATCCATTTCTCTAAATATGGGAAAAAGTAATTCTGAAAGGGAAGAGGACTATCTCCCTCTGTGCCATGCCAAGATATTCTAATGGGTCATATGGAATCCTCTAGAAGGTGTTGAGCTGAGCTCTCTTTTCTGCATGCTCACTCCATCAGCAGATCAATTGCACAATGGACCAGGAAGCTGTCTGAGCTGAGCTGGACTGGGCTGAAGGAACTAGCAAAGAAACTAAACCAATACCAGTTATTTCAAAAATTCCAACTGGTTTTATTCTCCTCTATATGCCTTCAAGTTCACAACGATGCCAGATTCAATGATTATAAGGACTTGGAAGGTTCAGAGAGATGATAGAGCAGAGAAGGCTCAGGCCTCATGTGCATTAGAACTGGATTCTATCCCTGGTATCCCCACTCAACCCCTCCAAGTAAACATGTAAATAAAATACAATGACTGGTGGAATGCATAGTTAGAAAAAAGTCATTTCTCATCCCTTTGACAATTGCACAATCATACTTAGAGTTGCAGAAGGAAAGTGTTGAATGAGATAAGTACCTGGAAATTTAAATTGGACTGAACCAAATTCTAATAAAGAAAAGTATTTAGGAATTTATTAAAACTGCCAGAGCTGACTTTCAGGGATGGGAGATTTTGTTTAAACCTAAAAGAAAAGGCTTTTAACAGTGAATGAAAAATTACAAATTCAGATCAAAGCAATGAAGACTAAAAAAAGGCAGAACAAATTCTCACATTTATTGAGCACACAGTGATAGGTTATTTGCAAAGAGCACACATCTATTATCTTAATTTTTATAATGACTTCATACACTTCTCACTGAAGCACAGAACATTTCATTAATTCATCCAATGATACACAGCTGAGGATAGACTGTGCCTTAAATTTTTGCATCCATGGTGTCAAAGCTAGTTCTTGTTCTATTGCTCTGCATGGCCACCAACTGAGTTGCATGGTCTGCATTAACTTTGCCTTTGTGTCTGATTTCTTACTCAAGTCTAATTTGGTATGAAAGTAATTCCTTAGGTATGGCACACTTTATTTGGACTTGTCATAGCTAGATGGTGATTCTTTGTCAGTTTAAATGCTAATTCCTTATTTTTTAAAACAAGTGTAAACTCTTACCTTTATTGTGAATTTTCTTTGGTTGGTTGAAGTCAGTTGGATCTATGGAGATGATATTCACACACAGATGTTAACATGTCATTACAAAGGCTGCCTGTTCTTGCTCTCCCTGCAAATGAAGAGTCCTGTTAGCATTTCATGGCATATTGCCATCTGGATTTCACTCAGAACTTCTCTCTTGACACATTTTCACTTTAAATGACTGGTTTCTTTTCTCTTTGCTTCTGGTTCAGACTTCTGAGGTCAGATTTCAATTTCCATTTTGAAATGTGGCTGGTAGGGAAAGAGGAAAGATGAAAGGTGTGTGAGGGAATATGGGTCTTTCAAAGAGAAGATTTTTGGGCAACTTTCAAGCAGTGCACAAGGTATGGAGGGTGCACTCCTAGTGATGAGCAGCTTGGAAAATCTAAGGCAAAGGCCCCAGGATACTGCTACTAGGGTTTTTCATTTTGATGGGACACAAACGTCACTCCAGCAATACTTGGTGGTGTCTGTTGTTACACCTAATGGTGTTGGAAGGTGTAAACAATGCTGGTATCCAACTGGGGTCTCAAGTCTGAAAATCAGGTTCTCCTGACTTAGATGCTATCTCTCTGATCCTCCCAAAGCAAATCTTTTAGAAAGGTCAGTTTTTTTCAATGCTCAGTTTGCAGTGGAGGGCTGAGGATTTGGTGTTTAGGGCCCCCAGGCAGGTCACACTCAGTGGGCTGAGGAAAAGGCAGTACTGGGATTGGATATTAGTCTCACACATGCTAGCATATGCCCCATCCCATGAGCCACATTCCTGAAACTGAAAAAAAAAAAGTTGCATTCTAGAGTTTTACTAGAACAATGATAAAGTCAATCATTACTTAGATTTTCTTATCTTCAGAGCTTATGGATAAATTCAGCTTTTTCTTTAGCTTCCCTGAATTAATTTCCTATTATGAGAATTTATAATATATTCTGTGCTCATCATTTGATTAAATTATATTATTGATTTATTTGGGGGAGAGATGTTGGGACACACTGGGTAGTGCACAGAGGTCAATCTTGGAAGTGCTCAGGAAACATATATAATGCCTGGGATCGATCCAAGGTCAAACACATGCAAGTCAAATGAGTTAACACTACTCTATCTCTTTACCCCCTAAATCTTACTATTATTCGTCTTGGTCCTAAATTAAGTTACAGTTATTTATCTTATCATTGCAATTATTAAATGTATTGCATAAAATATTTTCCCTTTATTTTAATGTCTTTCTTTTTGGACTAAACTTGAAACACTTCCTGTCACAATGCAGATGTTTATTAGATTCATAACTTGAGAACTTGTAAGTATCTTGCTATAGTCATGAGCTTACTTTTTCCTTAACCACATACTTTAGCAATTTAAATGCCCTAAGTTTCATTCCAAACTAAAAATGTTAGTCTCAGAGGCAGCAAGCCAACTCATTAATACACAAAGATATCTATAAGTTCAAGAAGAAAATAATTGAATAAGTTAGAAAAAATAACACATCTTATTAATATTATATTATAATTAAAGATATAATCAACATTGTCTAGTATATAGAAAATATAAAAATGTTACACATTCCTTAATGCATTCTTGGAATTTTGGATATGATTTTAGCATTCCCATTGTCTAACATTTTGATTCCTACTTTTGCTCACCATTGATTAAATAGAGGCTAGATGAATGGATTTATCAGCTTATCAATTCTTGTTAAGTTCTTGAGACAAGAGTTCTTGTATTAAGTTTTCAAAACAAGAAGCAGTGCTTTCATTTTAATTCTACTCTACATTTACAAAAGCATAAGAAAATGATCACACTAATATTGCTTCTCTGACATCGATGTCAATGTCCCAAAGTTAAATCATTGCTCAGAGGACTATGCAAAATGAGGCAGTTCAAAATGCTTAACCATCTAATAGGGTGTACATTCATCAGTTAGTATATGGTAGGTGTATTGACATGAAATTACCAATGAATAATATGCCATGCAAAGTAAATATAAAAGTTGAACTTAAAATATTTCATTCTAAATATTTCACAATTAACATTTTTCTCTAGTAAACCGGTTTTATTATATTTTCAAAAAGAAAAGTCATAAAGATTTCATTTAGATTATCTTGAGGTGTTATAGCTATCAACTTCAATCACCAGTTTTAGAAATTTCTAGATATTAGAAATTGAGAAGATAAAGATTTCATTCAATATTTTACTAAGAAAAATATCAAGCATCATTTGGTTGGTATAAAGTGCTATGTAGATGAACACTTATTTTTTTATTATTTATTTTATTTTTAAAATTTGGGACACACAAGATGCTGCTTAGGGGTTTCTCCTGACTTTGCACTCAGGAAACCCTCTTGGTGCAATCAGATGGCTTCATGTAGAGAAAGTACCCTATTGATCCAGACTCTGGATAAGCACTGCTTAACAGCTTCTATTCTGAATTAATTTTATCATTTAAATTGCCCCGTGAATAGATTTATTAGATCATCTTTAGTACCTAACTATTCTTTTAAGAAAAAAAGACAAAAACAATTTCTGGATTCATATAAAAATAATGCTAAGAATAAATTTCTCTTAGAATTCCTGTGAACCCTTTCTTCCAAACACTATATCTACCCTACTGGGTAACATTTGAAAATCTCAGTAGGTTAAAGCTCTTTGAACTGTATTTTTCTATTTAGTTGAATGAGAACATCTGAAAGTCCATCTCCCATTTTCTTTCATTGACACTAACTCTGTATGACAGTCTGTACCCAAAAGGACTATACAGCAGTGCAAAATAGAGTTGGCCATGCATTTAAATGGTTCTTGTAGTCCTGAACTCACAATGATATTTTAAACGTTTATTTTGTTTGTAGACTGCTGTTCAAGGTAAGTTCCCATGTCAAATGATTACCTTTGTTCCACATAGACTTTACTTCTCTTAGACAGGCAATCTGATTTTTTCCTTTATATTACTCTGCTAAAACATTTCAAGAATCCCAGAAAGTAATTTTATTACTGTCCTCTTCAATATTCTTCCATTTGTGAACTTATAAAAAACCAAATGTCTATCACAGCCATGAAAACCTGGTGGTCTTTGATAAATAAACAAAAATTGTACAAATCAAAACTAAGTGCAGTTTTATCTACAAAGTAGAATGTATACTTGAGTCTCCAAAGATTTTACTTTAAATTAGTCTAAGTAATAAGTCCTATTTGTTCATGAGTTTAATTTATACTTTTGACATTATTCCAAAACAAAATCGGTTGCTCTTCTCATGAATACCATAATGAAACCTAGACCTTTAATTGTATACACGCTTCTCCAAGCAACTCACTGGAGGAAAGGACACTTGGAATATACCATTTTATTAGGTATTTGTTTCTGTTTTGTTTTGTGGCCACACACAGTAATGGTCAGGACTTACTCCTGTCTCTGGACTTACTCCTGGAGATGCCCCAAGGTGCCCCAATTAATTAATTTTAGAAAGCAGTGAGTTCCTGTGTATTACTTAAATTTTTAAATTAAATCTCTATGATTAACAGTGCTATTAATGATGGTTTCTCATACACATAATTACAACACCATAGATATCACCACATACATCTCCACATTCCCCACACATTTCCAGTGCCCTTTTATGCAGTGCCAAGGTTCAAATCAAAGTTGCCTCAATGGAAGTCAAGTGCCTTACCCCTGAATTCTCTCTCCAGTCTCATTTGTTGACCAGTGAGGTCTTCTAGGGCAGTGAGGACATGTGATACATCAGCTTCTTTGAACAATTATTTCTAACCATGCCCTAAATTTTGTTTTTTAGAAGTATATTTGTATTTTTTGTATTTTAATATCTATGATGCAGAGGATACTTAGCTTCTTTTTATTCTTTTTTAGCAGGGAGCAAAGGACATGCACAATCTATCAAGCCCTTGCTATTTGAAATAAAACCAAAAATGTTGGAGTGCCAAGAGGAAGGAAGTGATGTCAGAAAGTATTCCAGTCAGAGTTAATGGCATCTTTGCAAGATGGGTGAACATGCACAGAATGAGTAAGTAGAATTAGATTAAGGGAGGAAGTGGGCTAGGTGTCATTAGCATTCCAATAGCTAGGCTTTTCCACTAGACCAAAATGCAAGTTCTTCTCATTTATGTTTTTTTTTTTTGGTGTGTTGTTGTTGTTGTTGTAGTATACCAAGCCTTTATCCCTAATTTCTTCTTGATTCAACTTCAGAATCTCATTCTTGAGCTTCATTTCCAGTGATTTTGATACATCATGAAGGTTATTCTATGGAAGATGGGGCTTACTAATGCTCTGATCCTGGTTTCCTTTCAGCTCCCATTCCCTACCATAGATTCTCCTGTGGACACCAACCCACTCAGACCTTGATTGCCTTTATCTTAGCTTCAGTTCATCAGTAGTGTCATCCCATTGTTATCTATACCCAGGCTACAATTTCTGAAATAACAACAGCATATAATCACTGGACATTTGTCATCTCCATCACTGCGTAGCACATGGGAAAAGTATTAATTTACTCCACCCCCAAAATTGTGAAGTCTGCCAGATTTATAGTCAGGAATGAGAGGTAGAAATCAAAGATATATACATGAACAAATGTGTGGCAGTGATGAGGATATAAACTGATGCAGTCAAATTGATAGCAAATGGCATCAAGCCATTGATTTATTTCCCTGTATGTCAGTTAGGCCTGGATCTATATCCCTTTTGAGAAGTTTGTTTAACCATTTTATGCAAAATATCTCAGATTTTTCCCACTTCTCTTTCATGCTTCCTTCCCTTACCAAGATTATGACTATTTACATATTCAATATTATGTTTTCCTCTACTGCAATTTCCCTGCTACTGTTTTAGTTTGTTGACCAATGTATCTCCAGTACCAGGAAAATGGTATGAGGAAGGTTTCAAAAAATATTTGTCAAAAATAAGGGATAGTATGAGATTATAATATACAACGTGCAATATGACATTTGTAGAATTTTTCTTTTCTGCTGTAAATTTGCAACAAGGACTTCATATTTTGAAGTTCCAAATGGAGGACAGTTTGATTTCCCCATTCAAGCTATTTTACTACTCCTAAAATCCAGATTTTATGAAGGTTACCTATAGAAGATTCATTATTTTCCTGTACCCATTACCCACTATATCCTTCCTGGAAGAGCAGTCTTGTGCTGATTTTCCTTGTCTAAGAAGTTTGAAGAGAAGCTGGCTGCATCCACCCTCATGAAATGAACCATGACACAGTGAGCCCAGCATGGTGTGTGGTTCTCTTCTTTGGGCTGATCATTCTTTAAGTTTATGGTAGTCACAATTTGTTAAGTGAAGCATGAATGGAGGTCTGCACATGAAACCTTTACAAAAAACCTATGTCCTTTCTCTGTCTGTCTGTCTGTCTGTTTGTATCTCTCTTGTTCTCTCCTTACACACATACTTAATCTAGAGTGAGACCATTTTATCTTCCTTTGTATGCTGTCTAATGTGAAGGACCCTCTACATTTGGAATTTTAGCTTTTCTCAAAGAGGTGTGAGCCTAATAGTGAAGGATATAAGTCTGGAGTCAGTGTTGACTTTAGTTTCTAACTTCCTACCTTGAGTTCTTGGTCTAGCTTGTTCACCTGTATTAGGCTTATTTTCCTACTGTGCAAAATGGGAACTAATGGTACCTCTATCATTGAGTATTTTTAAGTTAAAGAGTGACTGGCAAGTTTTTCATGACCAATAAGATCATTTTGAGGATTATACAAACTAAAACATATAAAAACAATTAAGACAAAAAATATTTATATTTTGTTCATGAAATATCACATTCACTGACATACTATATATAGGTATGCAAGTATAGGCAGTATATCTGGAGCCAGAGACATCTTTTTTCATTGAAAACAGAACCTTTTACATTCTGCTTTCATAACAACACATGACCATATTTTAATTTGGTTCTCAATATTTAGCTATTTCACTTTAATAAGTAATATCATTGATCACACGTATAAGGATATGAAGTAGTCTCAGAGTTCTTCCTAAAGTTTTGAAGGTAGGTATTTTAACATGTCCAGATGATAACTTTAGGGCACATTTCTGAAAGTAGATATTGTCAAATCTTCTAGAACCACGCAAGTTTTTTAAACTTTGTAGTTACTGATTGAAACAACAAGGAGAGGTAATAGTTTTTGCTCTCTTTCAGACATAGCTCACATGGCTAAAATTCTGAAATCCAAAACACTCACTGTTTAATTACCTAACAACCCCTGAATTTCATTTGAGCACAAACAGTTTGATGGATGGGTACAGCTGTGGCAATTGTGTAGCATGCATATTCTTTCATTTAAAATGCTGGCTATCCAGCTGTCATCTGGAACTTTAGAATGCACTAGCATTAAAATGCCAGCACTATTTTACAAGCCTGTCTGCATCAATGGGAGAGATGGCTTTGTTCAGGGGAACTTCAATATCTAATTTGTTACATAGTCCAGAGATGCTATAATCAGTAATAATGTTTTCTGTTGCTCTTAAATTCCTGTATTAGTGTAATTGAGCAATTTATGATGGGGTTATCTTAGGATAGGTTTTTCCCAGGAAAGGAAAATCTGGAGACATTCTATCTTTCTCCTGTCTACACAATACCCATATTTGATGGCAAATATTAGAGAATGCTATTCTATTCATATAACTTGTATCAACTATGGAAGTAAGCAGAAGAACAGAGTCAGAAAGGTCTGGCTTGTCTTTGGAGAAAGGTATTGAGGTGATAAAACAGCAGGATCTAGGTTTGCTTTTGAGTCACTTATAATTGTACATATGGCAATTGACTAATAAACTAGGATGACTCCATAATCCATTGAAACTGTCTGCTAAGTCCCTCAAACAATACAGGTATCCATTATATATTTATTTTATCTGTCAATTTTAATGAGAATAATATGGAGTTTTCCAAATGACCAAGTAAGAAATTATGGCTGGTTCACAGATTATACATTTTGTTGAATTTTTTCATGCATTAGCAAAGCTCTTTAAGTTCAGAGAAAAAATTAGATTTTGCTATTTTCATTAGGTCTAATAGTTGAAGGCTTACATTGATCACATTTTCTTCCTCAAGAAAGCAATACAACTGCACTATCATTGTTAGAAGGAAGAATGAATGTAAATACTTAGCTGTAAAGGAAAAAGTCATATAAATAGATAACTAAGATTGACTTGTACCTACAAGTTTATAGAATTATGGTGATTATTGCAGTAATTTATTTAGAGAGAAATGAAATGCTCTTTTTGCTTATTTTTACAGCATACTCAGCTATGCTCATGACTTACTCCTGGCTATGGGCAAAGAAATTACTCCTAGTGGGGCTTTGGGGAGCCTATGTGTTACAAGGGATTGAACCCTGGCTATCCATAAGAAAGGCAAGATCTTTACCTACTGTACCATCTCTTCAGCTCAAGAAAATTTGGTTGAGTACATGCCTAGCATATGCAAGGTCCTGAGGTCCATCCCAGACATCACATAGACCAAATGAACTTCTTAGGGTAGCCATGACTGCTCTTGAGCTCCACTGGTTTAATTCTATTTACCCTTGAGCATAGTAAGCCTGGAAGCTGGATGGTCTTCAAATATAATTGGCCCTAGCACCATTGCTCTATGGCTGGGCCAATATCTAGGAGTAGCACCAATTAAAAAAATTAAAATAAGAATATTCTTTTAAAAATTATTTTTGTAGTTAAGGTTTTACATGTACAATCATGCTAATTTTTGTGGTCTTATACACAGTTGCTATATATCACCTCCACCAAAGTGTGCAATATCTTCCTCCACATGCTCTTAATACATCTCTTCAGTTCAAGCCAAATAATAAATAAGCATTCAAAGAATATTTTAATCCAAGTCAAAAACATATTTTTACATTTCTATTTAATGTTCTATAGAGTAAAACTAAGGATCTTAGAGACAGACTGACAAGTATGTCAGAAATAATGTATAAGAGTCAAAACCGAATCAGTGATAACAGTCCAGGAAGTATGGTGATTGCTTTGCATGAAGCTTACTACCATTGAATTTTCAGTAATGTTTTGTTCCTGGAGCACCACCAAGGTTCACTCCTGGCCACAGAATCAGAAATAACCCTTGAACACTGCAGATATTCCCTGTCACCACCCCCCCCAAAAAAAAAAAAAACAATTTGTAAAACAGAAAATAACTGGGTAAAGAAAATGTTAAGATTAAAAATATTTGCTGTGTAAAATAATAAAAAATAAATCTGATATAATCACACTGAAAACTGAGTACAAATACTTAAAAATCTAAATGTCAAAGTCAACTTAAAATAGAGTACAAAATACACACATGTTTGTATACCCACAACACAGAAGTAGTGGCAAACCTTAAGGAAATTAGAGAATGAATTAGAGAATGAACTATAGTCCATTGGATTTATTGTCACAAACAAGATTAAAATGTTCAAATCACTGGATATAATAGGTATATAATCAAGAAAGGTAGCACTTTAGAATATATTAAGTATTTTAACAAATCAATAGTCACCCTCCCCAACAGGTCTTCCCAAAAAAGCTCACTAGAAATATTAAAGTTGATAGAAAAAAATTAACAAAAGCTAAATGGTTAGTTAATAGAGCACTATATTTTCATTGTTTCCACCCACCACTCCATCTCATCATCAATGAGATGCAAATTGAAATTAAATTTGAAAACATTTTCAAATTTATCACACATTTGAGGATGAGAAAATGTAAACATTTAGGCTTTGATGGTAAATACACAAAATAAATTAACTTTTACAATCTTCACTATATACTTAAGAATATACAGGTTGGGGCTAGAGTTTTAATGTTTCAGGTAGGGCTCTGGCCTTAAGAAAAGTCAACCCAGTTTCATTCCCTAGAATCCTATATGGAATCCTAAACCCTTTGAGGATTGTCCCTGAATGCAAATCTAGGATTAATCCCTGAGCACCACCAGGAGTGATTTAACAACAAAACAAATTAAAACAAAACATATTCCTTTTCCCAAGAGTTGCTCTAGCTATTCCAGGGTGTTTAGTGTTCCAAATGAATTTCAAAAGTGTTTGATCCACTTCTTTGAAGAATATCATGGGTCTCCTTAGAAGGATTGCATTAAATCTGTATGTACAATGCTTTGGGGAATATTGCCATTTTAATGATGTTAATCCTCCCAATCCATATGCAGGGTATGTGATGGGGAATGTGAGGAGAAAGGAATGCTCATTCACTGTTGGTGGGAATGCTGTCTAGTCCATTCTTTATGAAAAACAATATGGAGATTTAAAAAAAAAACAGAAATTCAGCTCCCATATGATTCAGTTATATCACTTTTAGATATATAACATAGGAACACAAAAACACAATACAAACGTGCCTTCCTCAAACCTCAAAATTATATTCATTGCAGTGCTATTTACAATAGCCAGAAAAAAGAAACAACCAAGATTCCCTTCAACAGATAAATGGCTAAAGAAACTATGGTACACAATGGAATATTATGCAGCTGTCAGGAGAGATAAAGTCATAAAATTTTCCTCTACATGTATGGACATGGAAACTATTATACTGAGTGAAATAAGTCATTGGGAGAGAGAGACACAGAATAGTTTCACTCACTTATGAATTTGAAAAAAAATAAAAGACATTATTGTAATAATGCCCAGAGATGAGGGCTGGAAGGACTGGCTCACCTCATAGGTGAGTGCAGTTAGAGAAATAACTACACTAACAACTACCATGACAAAGTTATTGAGTGAGGGAAGTAAAATGCCTGTCTCAAATACAGGCAGGGAGTGGGAGAGAAAAGAGATGGGGGCATTGGTGGTAGGTGTTGCACTGGTGAAAGTGTATTGTTCATTTTATGACTGAACCCAATTACAATCATGTTTATCATTGTGCTTACATATGATATTATTTAAAAAAATAGAAGTAGGGGCTGGAGTGGTGGTGCAGTGATAGGACGTTTGCCTTGCACACAGCTGACCTAGGATGAACTTCAGTTTGATCCCCGGGATTCCATATGGTCCCCCAAGACAGGAGAGATTTCTGAGTGCATAGCCAGGAGTGACCTCTGAATGTCACCAGGTGTGTCCCAAAGGCAAAAAAAAATAGAAGTAGAATAACTGCAAAAAAGTTTGCAATCATCACAAAGAATGAGAGCAATCAGTGCTGGCAGGGATGTGGAGAGAAAGGAACTCTTATCCACTGCTGGTGGGAATGACGTCTAGTCCAATCTCTATGGAAAGCGATATGGAGATTCCTCCAAAATCTAGAAATTGAGCTCCCATTCAACCCAGCTATTCCACTCCTAGGGATATACCCTAAGAACACAAGAATACAATACAAAAACCCCTTCCTCACACATATATTTATTGCAGCTCTATTAACAATAGCCAGGCTCTGGAAACAACCAAGATGCCCTTCAACAGACAATGGCTAAAGAAACTATGGTACATATACACAATGGAATATTATGCAGCCATCAGCAGAGATGAAGTCATGAAATTTTCCTATACATGGATATATATGGAATCTATCATGCTGAGTGAAATAGTCAGAGGGAGAGAGAGAGATGCAGAATAGTCTCACTCATTTATGGGTTTTAAGAAAAATAAAAGTAATTTTTGCAACAATCTTCAGAGACAATGAGAGGAGGGCTGAAACTTCCAGCTCACTTCATGAAGATCACCACAAAGAGTGGTGAGTGCAGTTATAGAAATAACTACACAGAGAACTACCATAATCATGTGAATGAATGAGGGAACTGGAAAGCCTGCCTGGAGTACAGGTGGGGGTGGGGTGGGATGGAGGGAGATTTGGGACATTGGTGGTGGAATGTTGCACAGGTGATGGGGGTGTTCTTTACATGACTGAAACCTAATCACAATCATATATGTAATCAAGATGTTTAAATAAAGGAAAAAAATAAAAAGTCTGGAATATAAAAGAAAAAAAGTTTGCAATCATGGTGCTTACATATAGATATTATTTTAAAATTAAAATGTCAAAAAACAATAAAAATTAAAACAAAGCATACTGGCCTGATTGCTGCTAAACAACATTGCAATTCACTGTGTTTTTAGGATGAATTCCATCTAAAAGTGTCTATGGAAGCTATGTGATTGGACTTGAACTGGCTCTGCTTTGCTCTGCTGCTGCGCACATGTCATAGTCAATGAACCCTAGCACAATATGCAGAAAACATCTCACTACAGTCGTGTCAATGGAGAAAATATATAGGCCAACACCATGAATAGAGAATGAAGATAACAGCTCTGATGACCTATCCTATTCACAAGAGCCAAAATCTGGAAACAAGCCCAGTGTCTAAATAAAGAAAGTTTAGTACATAAACAGAATGGAATGCTACGTGTCTCCAAAGTGGGGGAAAACATCGCTGCTATGTGGATGGATCTGCTGAATGCAATTAAAAGAAAGACAGATATGAAAGGATAGGTATGAAAGGATCTCTCTCATAATATGGTGTATAAAGAGACATAGCCAGAGAAAAACCAAAGCCCAGAGATAATAGAAACAGAGCTGTTCCTTAGCAGGAAGCTTGCCATGGGAATGAGGGTGGAGTGTGGGAGGAACAGATGGGGATCACCTGAACAGTTGTGGACAGAAGCAGATACTCTGGTGAAGAGTGGTGTATACTATTAACAGTGCTGTAAATCATAGTATAAAATAAGTTATTTTGGGGGGGGGACTTTGGTGGGTCACAGCTGGCAGTGCTCAGGGGTTACTCCTTTCTCTACACTCAGAAATCACTCCTGGGAGGCTCGGGGGATTATATGTCCTTCTGCATGCAAGGCTTCGAACTACTGTCCTTCTGCATGCAAGGCAAATGCCCTACCTCCATGCTATCTCTTGGGCCCCTAAAATAAATTTTAAAAAGAAGTAGTAGTTAGTGGAAATAAAAAATGATCAGACTTGAACACCAAACCAAAAATCAACGACAACAGAATCGATACCCAATCTACAACAAGCTGTACAAGTGGGGACCAGTTACACTAGCATTCTGGGGGGTAAAGGCCAGTAACAGGAGTGAAGGGAGGACAACACTGGTGGTAGGAATGCCCCTGATTCAATGTCACTATGTACTTTAAATATTACTGTGAAAGATTTATAATTCACTTTGGCCACAATAAAAATTAAAAAAAAAAAAGAGAAGTAGCAGTATCTGCTAATTTAACAGTTGGGAATCTATAGGGAGTAAGTATATATTAAATTAGAAAAAACCAGTGCCCTGAATTAGGCAGCCCCAGTGGGCTTGCAACAATAAGTATAGAATGTGTAATAGCAAAAGTGCTATCACTGTTTGCCAGTAACAGTTAAGAAACATATATCAGCTTCAACGAGTCACCACTTGCACTACCTAAAAGCTAGGAAAGGTGAAGTATCTTGCTAGTCGCTGTGTTGCAATGCGTGGACACAGCCATTGTAAATCTATAGTAATTAACAAAGTTATGAGCTGTTGTTGCATTTTTCTCTTTAAGAATGACAGTCCCTCAGGAAAGTAAAAGAGCTCAAATGGTAGTCGATTATGAACCTTTGTATATTGGTTATCAATAGATTCTTATGTATTGCTAGTTTCAGTAAGACAATAAACCAGGATATCATGTCGTTGAAGTATCACAGCTGAGAATATTTTTCCGCATCAATACAGTGAAATAGTATTAAACAAATCCATGTTACTTGGGATCTTCTAAATTGCCTACTCACCTCATTCCAGAAACTTCTTGAATTCAATAATTGAACAGATCATTGATTCTCTTGAAATTCTTGCTTCTCTTGCAGCTTCATGTGGTGTCAGCTATGATCTTGGCACTACATTTCAAGGAACTTTATCCAGCCTAATCATTGCTTCTTTTTCCTCTTTTAGATGTGCTTGGTTTAAAGGCACTTACCAAGAGCTATTTTAAAATATTGGTCTTATATTTTAGTTTCTTTTTTTCAAAACTCAACTTGAAACAAATAGAATGCTTTAACATTTCATCTAATACATCAGTATACATGTAATGAAAAAATTGTTCAGGATGGTGACGAGTTAAAGACACCTTTCAACAGGAGTTGAATAATAAGCAGCTCCTGCTACTCCCTTGAATTCACATCTCTTTTGCTTATGAGAAAACAGCAATTGCTATGAATCAAATCAATCACCCTTTGAATCTTTGATCATTTTACATTCTTTGATCATGACTCTAACATATTCTTATACAATACTGGGAAGCTTAGTATGTCTGCCAAAGGAGTTAATGTGTTACAGATGCTGTAGACCTGAAAAGGTGAGAACAATGAGGTCAGAGACCTGCTGGAGCCTAAAATCAGTGGGAGTCAAGAAAATTCTTGAAGGACCAAGTGCTTAATGGACAACTGCCAGCTTCATTATATGTTATTTCTGATACATTTGCATACAAAATTCACAACCATCTGGGCCATGACACTTTACATTCGTCAGCCAGCTCTAAGCTATGACCACATATGGTTAGACTTTGAGTGGTACCATGACTCTGAGAAATCTCCATCCCTACCTCCTTCATTTTATATGAAATAAATTTCATCACTAATAATTTGCCAAATTCACTATACTATCTAGCCTAAAATTTTATAAAATAAAGGATGATCACATTGAGTATGCCTGAATTCTGATTTTCATGTTCATTGTATTCTCTAATAAATCTTCTTTGAATACTTAGTTCTCTGACTCTTGAATTCTTTTCTGTATGAGTCAAACAAGATCTAGTCTCTGAATTATGAGACTAACGGCACTGTACCTTACCAGATTTTCCTGTGTCGGTATGACTGCATATATGGAGAAAATAAAAATATCATTTCTGTAAAATATTATATAGATATCAAAAATTTGTGCCTATATTTTTAAAAGAAAACATTAGTACATTAATAAATCAAGATTTTGTCAGTAGTCAACATGTGTATACAATGTTATTTTATAGTCAATCATTTGTCTATAAAAATTAAAATCATTATTATGCCAATGTATTTTTCTTTTTTATTAATTTTTGGTTCTTGGGCCACACCTGGTGGTGCTTAGGGTTAATCCTGTTCTGAAGTCAGAAAACATTCCTGAAGGTGCTTAGGAAACCATATAGGATACCAGAGATCAAACCCGTGTCAATTACTTACAAGTCAAACAATCTACCTGCAGTACTATTATGCAGGCCCCATATTGTGTTTCTAAATGTTTAAAATTATTTTAAAAAAATTGAAAAACAGAAATTTTAGAATCTGAAAATGCAGCTTAATTCGAATGAAAATGAAGTGAATATGAACAAATAATTAGAATGTTTCACAGTTTGCAAAGCTCTGTGTAAAAATCACATCATGTCTGTGCCTATGTGAATCTCATCATTTTTGAAGTACAGTTTTAAAGCAATAATTTAGCTACTCTAAATTGAGTCAATTTTCTCTAATCAAAATGTTTAAAAGTTTTTTAAATTATATATAAGATGTGTTTTGGTAAGGAGGATACTTCTTGAAAGTGTGAAAGCTTTTTTTGGTTCAATGACAAGAGGACACTCTTATTGGTCTTGGGACTATGTGTTGCAGGAGATTAATTATATGTGATCATCTTTCAGCTCCAATATCACCAGTACCAAAAATAAATATCAACTATAATTTTCTATAAAATTTCTATAGAATTTTCAAACAGGTTCTCAAAAATCTTGTGTTGTGTGATAGAATGTCTCCAGTATAGATGTCATTATCTGGAAGACTGAGGCTTTCTAGGGTCTTTTTGGATTAAGGTCAGCTGTTTTATTGTGGCTTTAATGATAGCAAAGCAAAGACCAGAGATACTACAATTCTACACAATGGAAATTCATGTAACTCATTAACCTGCCTCAATCTACTATGTAAACTTGGAGACCATTATCAGTGTCTAAATGCAAACAATTGCAATTGAAATTGCAACTGGAAAAATAGGCAATTTTGTTTTCTAATATAAGTTCCTAGTAGAATCTTTGTAAATTCCTAATATACTCTTGTGTATCATTTCAGAATTTGTAAATGTATTTTATTCACATTACATTTCTATGTAAACATTATTCCTTAATTAATATATCTGTTCGAAAGGTATATTTTGGTTAATAGAGCAAAGCCAGTGAGTAAAACCTTTTTAAATACTAACAGGTGAGCTAGTTTTTAAAACTTTCTTTTTTTTTTTTTTAGTTTTTAAAACTTTCTAATCTAATTTCTGTACTCCTTAATTTTTGTAAAAAATACTTTTCATTAGGGGCCACAGTGATAGCACAGCTCTAGGGTGTTTGCCTTGCATGCTGCCAATCCAGAATGGACCTGGTTTTTTAGTTTGATCCCTGGCATCTTATATAGTCCCCCTAGCCAAGAGCGATTTCCGAGCTCATAGCCAGGAGTAACACCTGAGCATCACCGGGTGTGGCCCAAAAACCAAAAACAACAACAACAACAAAAAAACAAAAGCAAAAAAAGTTTTCATTGAACTTTTTCTCTTTATTTATTCTGTATAAAGGAGGCTTTGTCCTATAACATCAAATAAAAGTGAACAAATCTGTATTTTGTTTGATTCAAAGTCATTAAGAATTTCCAGGAAAAAATTGTTTCACATTAGATTTTCTCCCACATTGTCAAACTATGTTTGTTTTGAAAATTAATTATGGATCAGAGGGCTTTATGGTGAAATCTGACAAGTTTTTAAAGAATATTTTATACTAGTTCTTCTCAGAGTCTTCCACACTAATTATAAAAAGAAGATGCTTCTTAACTCTTCAAGTAGACCAGCTCTATTAGAGTTAGATCATACAAGATATGACAAGAAAACTAGAGAATATTTTTATGCATTTTGGTGTAATTGTTTATAACAAAATAATTGAAATAATTGAAATTTGATAGTTCAAAATGGTGTATTATAAGTGATCTTTTTTAAAGTCTAGCTTTTGAGCTGAAACCAGAGGGTATTAATAGATAGAGCAAAGAGTTCTGAAGAAAAAGGTATATTGGTGGGTGGTGAAGAGCTGAATTATGAATACTGGAAATAATTCTGTGCATACAGATGAGAGAAATGAATACTAATCAGATTATTTTTCCTTATAAACATTCTAAAGGATATTACTTCACTTACAAAATATTTCAAATCAGTTTGTACAAGAAAACTGTAATATGGGATATAATGAAAAAGGGCCAAGAATGGTAAAAGGAATTCATTCTGTGAAATGAAGAATTATCTAATTTAACTTGGGCATTAATATATAAATATTTTTAAGTAGACTATAATTTAAATAATGAGTATAATGTCAGTGGATGAGGCAAGAACACGGTTATTTATCATAATGTCATAAGAACAACTAGTTTCCCTGACAAGTTCAGAAATTACATTAAATTGTATAAAATATAATAAATAATATTTATGCCCTAAATAGATACATATTCCACCATCAAAAGTTAAATTAGAATAGTTCCATCCAATTCAATATCCACTCATGAATGATAAATGAATTCCTTAGGAAAAATCTGATGACAACAATCCTATTTATATTATATTGGAAGGATCAACTGGTACTAATTAAAATTGGTTTAATACTGAAAGAACTCTGCTCTGAGGACCCTATTACATAATGACAAACAGAATACATGGTGACATTTTATTGCATATGACAAAATTATAATTAATAAAAATAGTGTCTACAACCAATACATGCAAAACACTTTCTATGAGTCACCTCATACTTGACAATAATTCCTTGATATAGGTATCATTAGTACTTCCAATTCAAAGTTGACTCCACAGAGACTTACTAAGATTCAGGCTTCATTCAAAGACATTCAACTGTGAAATTGCTAAGCTGAAGTTGTACATAGTGTAGCTGGCATTAGCATCCAAGTGTTTGTCTGTTACATTCTAGTTAACAAAGTCATTGTTTTAGAGACTCTAAAAAGAAATCAGTCTTTGAATTCTGTAAATTCAAAGCATCTTTAATCAGAAATTTCAAGACTTATTTGACTTTTCTTTCTAAGACTAATTTGATTTTCTGTATATTTCAAATAGGTGTGAAAGTTCCCCAAGTCATATATTGCTTATTAACAAAGTCAGTTTTATTATCAAGGACTAATTTAATCTTTTTATAAGATATTTTTATTTTAGTACAGATTATTCTGTTACTCAAATAAGTTTTGGCCCTGCTACATAGTTGTTTAAAAGCTAGTTGCATGCCATTTTAACTGAAAGTCTTCGTATAATTTTTGTTTCATTATTTTCAGATTAGTTGACCAACAACTTGCAACACAACATTCAATTTTGTTCCCTGTGAAAATGTTCAGGCTAATACATTTCATATGTTGTTGTTCAATTTATCTGCCTATTAGAAGAAGTCATTAAGTAAAAGAAGCTAGCTTTTAGAAATAATGAGTTTTTCATTAACTGGTACAGGCATTTTCTTTAAAAATAAAAATGGCATCGTTAATCACATAGTTAAAACACTAATTAAAATATTTGACTTTGATTCGCTTTATTATCCTAAACTACATAAAATACCAGTCATGTGAATGGCATGCAAAGATCAAAGACCTCTGAGCTGCTATTTGTCATTAAAAATTAATAATGACTCTACTTTGCACTTATTTTTGCACAAGTATGTGTAAGTGCATGATTGTGTATGTGTAAGTGTGAGAGAGAAGGGGAATAGATTCTCATCAAGCACGTTTTCAAAAGAAAACTCACCTTTCAAAATATATAGGATAGTTTTCATAAAAATCAACTACATAGCAAATTAGAAATATTTAACTTATAATTATAGTTTGAATTTTTGTTTCTGATGATGTCTTTTGGTTGATTTAGAATAAAAAAGTGTCTTTTTTAAATACCCCTTAATGCATATGGGATGCATTTTGAGAAGAACTAACGTATTTTCGTTCTTTTCTGTAAAACTACAGTACATCTCTAGAAGTTATGTAACAGGATGCTTTGACAGAAAAAGCAATAGAACAGGAACTAAAAGATCTGCTTACTTTAATCTGCCACCATCTTGCTATGAAATGCAGATCATTTTGAAATTCTTAGAACCTAAAGTTTTCAGAATTGAAAATGGCAAAGCTAGTGATCTTTTTTGCTTCTAGATTTGATGTTTTATCATGCTAACTTGTCTGATTCACAGATTTTCTGATTCACAGATTACCACATACAGTGGTATGAAGATATATCAATATTATTACCAATGATAGATTAATAACAAAATACTAATATTAGATATATTTATGTTTTATGTATAATAATTGTATTTATGCATATAAAATATCTAAGAAATGTAGAATATAAATGCCTAAGAATCCTAAGAATAGTGAAAGCAACCATGAGGTAAAAGAAGTAGGGAGGCATCACTTACTCCAACTTTAAACTGTACTACAAAGAAATAATCGTTAAAACAGCATGGCACTGAAATAAAAACAGATCCTTAGGAATAGATGAGTATTCAAAGAATGACCTCCATAGGCAACCAATTAATTAATCTTTGACAAAGGGTCAAGAAATGCAAAATGGAGTAAGGAAAGCTCCTTCAACAACTGTTGTTGGGACAACTGGTCACCCACATGCAAAAAAAGCGAAGGCAGACCTCTATCTACCATGCACAAAGGTTAAATCAAAGTGGATTAAGGATCTTAATATAAGACCTGAAGCTATATTGTACATAGAAGAATACTTAGGCAAAACCTTCCATGACATTGAGACTTAAGGCATCTTCAAGGAGGAAACATCACAGTCCAAACAAATATAAACATATAGAAACAAATAGAATTACATCAAATTGAGAATATTCTGCACTTCAAAGAAAATATAAAAAATATTTCTTAAGACCTAGATAATTTGTATAGAGCCCACCCCAGCAGGAACATTTTTATTATATAAGACCCTCATGTCCAGAGACCAGAGTGATAATACAATGGATGAGTAGCATATTTGCTTAGCACATAGTCACCAAGGGTTTGATCCCAAAATTATATCCCTATACGGTTTCCTGAGCCCATCAGGAGTGATCCTTGAGCAAAACACCAGGAGTAAGCTCTGATCACCTACAGATGCAATTCCAAATTCAATGGAAAAAAAAGACCCTTATATTTAGGGAATTGTACCAGAAACCTTCAGTTTGTTGGTGCAAACCTAGTAGTTTGGTGCCTCACCTCAACTTTCATATGTTCTTTTTTCTTCTGCCACACATAGCAGCATTCAAAACTACTCTAAATTCAGTGTTCATTCCTTATGATCCTTGGGTTTGAGGGACCATGAATACCAGGAATCCTGCAATTCATCAGGCCTCATGCTTGAAAAGTGTACACACAGCTCTTTGAGTTATATTAAATTAAATTAAAATTAAATTAAGTTAAATTAAAAATGTTTGTTGCTTTTACTAGCAATGCTCAGATCCAGATTACTAAAAATTTCAAGATTATATATATTTGGTGATGCTTGAGTTGTTATGTAGTGTTAGGGATAAAACTTGGGGTCTTGATTATAGAAGGCATTTTTTTCATTCCTTGTGATATCTGGCTCCTAGAAAACTTTCACAATATTCTTCTATTAGTGCTATAATATATACACAATGGAAAATAGTAGGATAGTTAGTTATCAATAGGTATTATGAAAATAGCATCTTTAGGCATGCTATACCATTGTTACTTATAATTTATGAACATCAGACCGTTTACTGCAATTATTGTTTGGTATGTGTACACTCTATGTCTAGAAACAAGTAATATCTTAACTTTAATTTTTTGTGTTTGTTTGGGCCACATCCAGTTGTGCTCAGCACTTTCTTCAGCTCTTCACCGAGGGATCAAACTTGGACAGACTCAAGGAACCAGATCAGCAGCATGCAAGGCAATTGTCCTGCTCCCTGAATTATTACTCCTAAACATGAACCATTACCTTTTATTAATAATTTATGAACATTGTAGAATTTCAATTATATATAAAATATAAT
This sequence comes from Suncus etruscus, assembly GCF_024139225.1. Taxonomy (NCBI): domain Eukaryota; kingdom Metazoa; phylum Chordata; class Mammalia; order Eulipotyphla; family Soricidae; genus Suncus; species Suncus etruscus. Next base: position 106,630,164 of record NC_064850.1, on the reverse strand, counting down.
TAATATAAAATTTGATAAATAATTTTCAAAGTACACAACAAAACCGTACGGTGAAAATATCATAAATGTTTTCCAGTTTTGTTCATTAAATGACTGCTCTCCAGAAAATAAATGACTGCTCTCTAGAAAATCAATGACTGCTCTCTAGAAAATAAAATTTGTGGAAATAAGGTTTTCTTTAGTTTGGTCTCGATTAATCTTTGTTTATAGGATTATTTTTTCATATTTGATTTGTGCTAAGAAGTCACTTTCTTAGATGAGATGCTTGAAAGTTTAGTCTCTGTGCATCTGTGCAGAATGCTACTATCTCTAATAATCTCTGCAATAATTACCCCTCACTTTAAAGTTTTTTCTACTTCCATTTGAGAACACTAAATATGACTCTTTGGAGAAAAATAATTTTATATTTTCATTTTTCAATGTCGTTATAAGTTGTCAGTTTATGGCATGCTTTTTTACTCTCCTCTATTTTTAAGGCAAGAAAAATGAATGATCTTTACATTTTTGTTCATAAGTGACTTTCTAATTGAGACTCAAGCTTGCAATTCTGTGATTGAACAGTTACTAATATAATGGCATATTAGATGACATCATTGATCATGCCTTTCAGTAATAACTTCAGAAAAATTAGCATGTACTTAAGAGATATTTAGAAAATTACCATTTAGTCATTTGCTTCCTTGAAAGAAGATTTAATAATTAGAGGGATCCTGTCTTTTATTATGGCCTAAGAGAAATGAATTCAAAGCTCAACTAGTATTGATACTCATTAGTGAAGTATTAGTGTATTAATCTTATGCATTTATTCATTTCAAAGTTTAATGGATATGATATAATTATTACAGTCTGCTCTTTTAATTAAAGATTATATATTATATATAACTGATTCTAGTTAATTAGATATGCTGGTCGAGACCTTATTGCTATTCATTTAATTAAATTTTTTTCTTTAAGTTCTCTATATCAACATAGAAATAGACTGTGTGTTACAGAGTTTTCATAAATATGCAGAAAAAGTTTTCCTGTTAGCTATGAATGTTACTTAAAATTAAAAATTTGAATATAAACTGGGTTCTGGGGGGAGGGGGGAGGAGGGAAACTTCAATCCCATTCTTTTTCAAACTGGAGAGGAAGGTTGCAGCTGGACCCAGAAGATCCCACATGCCAGGATTACTGCTCCTTTTCTACTGACATGGCTGGGAATCTGGATAGACAGCTGGCCAAAGGCCTCCAGGACTGACCAGTTAGTCCTGGAGACCGAGAGCCTCCCCATGCCAAACTGGTCTTCAGGGCCAGGTTTGGCAACTGGGCTCTGGGGGGATGAGGAGGAGGCAAACTCCTCCCCCATGCTTTTTCATACTGGAGAGGGAGGCTTCAGCTAGACCCAGAAGATCCCACATGCCAGGATTCCTGCTCCTCTCCTACGGGTATGGCTGGGAATCTGGGCAGACAGCTGGCCAATGGCCTTCTGGGCTGACCACTTAGTCCAGGAGACCGAGATCCACCCCCATGCCAGACTGGTCTTCAGGGCCAGGTTTGGCAACTGGGCTCTGGGAGGAGGGGGGAGGAGGAAAACTCCTCTCATATTCATAATGGATCCCTGCAGTGGTGTCTTTTCTTACTAATACTCATTTTTATAACCATGCGGGCACACAAATATACTTTTTAAGCATTATCTAAAAATGTTCTTCATTCTAGATAGTTCCTAGGAAAGGAAATGATACAGCTCTGGGCAACACCACAGGAACTAAGCTCCATTAGGAGATTTATATCACTACTCTGGCACCAACTTGTGCTAGTTTTGATATGACAATGAGGAAGGGAAAACTGGACCTAAGACCAGGCTGTCCTATCACATCACCTAACACTAAATGGAAATCAGAAAAGATATCGTCCTTTGAACTGTGAAAAATAAGAGCACCAACAACAGAAAACAGACTTTGACAACCGTGACTGAACAGAGCCTACCTTGGGACTAATAAGGAAAACCCTACCCTAGGCTGTAGTCCAGGACACATAAAAACAACAACAACAACAAGATGTCTTATTGCAGAGGTCCAACTTGGACAACAGAGACTGAGCAGAACCTTTGGATCCATAATATCCTAGGCTTCGGCTTAGGGACTGAATGAAAACAGGGAGCAAGTTGTACAGAAGACAACACCACAACAACGATGGTATCTAGAACGTAGAGACTCTATCCTAGACCTTGACCTATAACCTGCGCAAATACCAAGATTGCTAGCTACAGTGGCTTGATTTTCTCACACACAACCGAGAGGAAGCTTTTCCTGGCATCACAAAAAAGCCTTTGGGATGTGGTAATGAGTATATATGAAGCCTGGGGTTGATCCCATGATGGTTTGCTTAAAGGATGGAGAAACCCTGAATCTCTTAGGCCATGGGAATTTCCTTTCTTCCCCAATGCTTACTGTGCCTATGCAAAAGAAAAAAAAAAGTGGGGGAAACGTCAAACCCTACCACTCCAGCACCCATACTTTTTCTTGTTTTGTTTTGATTTGTTAGGTTTGGACTTTATTTTTCTTCTTTTTTTTTCCACTTTTCTCATTCTTTTTCACTCATGTGGTTATCATTTAGAGATTTATTTTTATTTTTATTTGCTGGGTCCATTTTTTTCTTTTTTCTTTTTTTTTTTTTTTTTTTTTTTGGTTTTTGGGCCACACCCGTTTGATGCTCAGGGGTTACTCCTGGCTATGTGCTCAGAAATCGCCCCTGGCTTGGGGGGACCATATGGGACGCCGGGGGATCGAACCGCGGTACTTCCTTGGCTAGCGCTTGCAAGGCAGACACCTTACCTCCAGCGCCACCTACCCGGCCCCCCATTTTTTTCTTTTTTCTTTCATTTTTCTTTTCTTTTTTTCCCCCTCTCTCTTCTTTCTTTTTTTTTTTTTTTTGGTAGTTGTCACCAACTTTTTTCTCCCTTTTTTCTTATCCTTTTTATCTCCAATGATGGTGGAATAGATGCTCAATCTACAACAAGCTGTAAAGTGGTGACCAGTTGCACTAGCATACTGGGGGGAAGAGGAGGGAGATATGGGATGCATATTGGGAACAGGGGCGGAGGGAGGACAGCACTGGTGGTGGGAATGCCCCTCATTCATTGTCACTATGCACCATAAATTATGCAGTGAAAGATTTGTAATGCACTTCTGTCACAATAAAAATTAAAAAAAAAAGAAAAAAAATTGAATATAGCTAACTAAAATAGTAGTAATGAAAAGGCAGGGAAGAAAAGAAATCTAGGGGGGACTGGAACCATGGCACAAGCGGTAAGGCATTTGTCTTGCCAACCTAGTCTAGGACAGACTAAGGTTCTATTCCCCTGCATCCCATATGGTCCTCCCAACCAGGAGCGATTTCTGAGCACATAGCCTGTCACTGGGTGTGGCCCAGAAAACAAACAAACAAAAGAAATTTTGGGGAAAAGTAAGTGGTGGACAGGAGGTAAGTTGGGTGGGAATAAGGAGATTTGGGTACATCAGTGCTGCTGAGCTGTATATATGTAAGTACGTAAACCACAAAGTCAGCAATACAGAAAACACAAGAACCAAACAATAGGAAACAAACTTAAAACTTGTGCCTGTGTAGAAAGTGGCTGCAGATGAGAGAGAACCAGGAGACACTGATAGTGTGAATTTGACACTAGTGTTGGGATTGATGAAGGAAGTTTATATACCTAAATATTTAGTATGATCAACTTTGCAAATAATGATGACTTTACAGAAAAAAGTTAAAAAGAAAACAATGTATTCAAGTGTTATAAGACACATTTTGTTTTTGCTTATAGTGTACTTTCTGAAAAGCAAATAATTTTATTTATTTAGAGCTCTATTACAGTCTATAAAATTTTTACTATAAAGTAGAAAAATCTCTGGAGAAAAGTATATATGGGATTCACACTGCAGGATTGAGATAAAATTGTCTAAATTGTTCACAGCACTTCCACCTTTTATTTGTTTGTGAAGGAAGGAGTCTTCTTGTCTATGAAAACTGGTAATAGTACAATAAGTCAGACACTTGCTTTGAAAGAAGCCAACCAAGGTTCCCTTAGCCCTCCTAGGAGTAATCCCTGAGTGAAGAACTAGTAGTAATCTCTGAGCACAGTTGGGTCTGGCCTCCAAAGAACAAAATCAGTAATGGCAACCTTAGAACATACTGGACTTGTTTCCCTAAACCATCTTATTCTGAGAATGGGGTTATAGATTCATACAAGAGTGGCCGGGAAACTAGAATAATAATGTGTAGTCCTGTGAAGGGGAAAAAGCAGAGAACATGCTGGTATCATTGGTTTATAATCATATAACTATATAACATTAATTTATAAGCTCCTGTACAGAGATTATAGTTCTACTCTTTTCAAAACTTTGAGATAAGGTTTGATCATGAGGAGGAGCAATTCTCTTAATTGAGGGCCTGTAATTTAACTGAAGGTCTTTCCCTTCACAACTACATATAAAGCAAAACAAATTAGAGAAGACCAAAATTTGGGAAGCAGGGTATAGGGCAGCAAGAAATGAATGGTTCTAAGAAACACATATGAAGAAAATGAGACAGAGTCTTCTGTGCTTATTGGTTTAACATGGGCTAAATTGTTGCTTTTGTGTGCATTCTCTGGAATCCAAACTGATCCCTTCTCAAAGAGCACATCTGATGCTGTGATTTTTTTCCTCTTCAAGATTAATAGTAAAACATTAACATCTTCCCCAACCAAAACAAATAGGGTATATATGTGTGTGCTGCATTACTATACATTATTTCTGTGTGGGTTGCTTTATTACTAAGGAACATATTGGTCAATAAAGAAAGTAAAATGTATAAAATGTGTAGTTCTTAACAGGTTATAAATCATAGCTCAATTCAATAGAGTCCTCAGAATAGTAGTCCAGTCATTTGCAAGATCAGTTACCTGGAACACTTGTTAAAAATCTAGCCTTAACATTCTTGGCAGGGTTGGGGGCTCAGAAATGTGTAATTTGAATTAAAACATAACCAACTAACCTAATTATGGTCAGCAAGGTTTGTTCCTAGATAATATTTAAAGAAAATATTGAAGAACATAATCTTCAAAATGTCTTCTTCATCATGTGTTTGGCTACACCTATTTATACTCAAGAGTTATTCCTAGAATATTATAGGATATTTCTAGAATGACTCCTGGCAGTTCTCTTGGGTACATACATGGTACCAGGCTAGAACTATAAAGAGCTACATGTAAAGCAGATGGTTTGCTGTAAATTCCCTGGTCCCAGATTCTGGAACCATTGAGTATGGCTCATCTAGTAACCTCTAAGTAGGTTTAGGTCATAAATACAGGGTCTGATGATATTTCTGATTTCTTTCAAACCTTTCTTTTTTCTTGATTATTCCTCTTATTGCTGAACTGTTAGTATCAAGTCTTGACATGTTTTTCTAAGAAAGATGATTTAACTTGTCTTGCTTTATCTAGTATTTTGATTTGTTGACAAAGAATTTGAAGCAAATAATATCTAAATATATTCTTGCCCCTACAGCCCTGGTGCAAGGAGTCTACCTATTTTATCAAGAAAAGAATGACTAAAAGTTGACAAATGAAAACACCTTCAACTTCAGTAGTAGTAGGTCAGAGCGATTTCCAGACCATTAAGGACAGCAAAACCACATACAAATGAAGATATTCTCTAGAATCAATGAAATTCTTCTTTCACATGATTAACTGCTCATTACTGCTATGTAATTCATTACACATACCAGAACTTTCATTTGATAATAAATGTTATATACAAGCATAGCAGTATTTACTTAAAATATAGTTTTTATTTTAAATTTCAAACTAAAACGAATAGAAAATAGGTCACTGAGAGCAGAAGTATACTAAAAACAAAGCGCATATAAGAAAATACATGAAAATATCGGCATCAATTAATTTGGATCTCAAAATTTGCATATAGTCTATATAGAAAAATGTTTTCAAGTGCCCCAATGGAACGATTGAAAAGGTTACAGTGGTTCTCTAGGAAAGTCTGAATTTCTGTGTAGGTAAAGAATTTTCTGAATGTCCAAGAACCACTATTTACTGATAGTGAGCAATGTCAGCAATTCAAAAAACTGTCCTGTTGCAAACTTTTTATACATCAAAGACTGTCTCACTTCTAGTAGTTACTTCTAGAGCTTCCTTTCAGAAATAGTGCAAGTTAGACTTTCTTACCTTAATTTTTTTCTTTAACAAAAGTTAACTGAATTATATCTTTTTTACTTTTACCTTGAATAATATGTGGTTCTCTGTATTTTTATTAGACTAATGTTGCAAGCTCAATGCTACTTACCATTGCAACTAAAACATAGTTAATTCATTTAAATTACCTTGTCATCCTTTTGAAAATAGGAAAGAAGTCCATCTTTTGGTTTTGAGTATTGCTTAACTTTTATTTTTTTTTAATTTTTTATTTTTAATTATGAGAACAAAGATGCAAAGAAAGAGGACAAGGCAAAGTTACAGTGGAATGACAATCACCCATAACATAATTCTCAGAAATCGCCTTGCTGATATCTTAACTTTGAAATTTCAGGCAAAGAACATTAAGATAAATAAGACAGAATCCATGTACAATTACTTTGTCCCGCAAGTCCCCAGATTGTAACACATTATAATATTTCTTAACAGCACACAAGGCAATCTAAAGCCATAAAACTCATGTAACTCCTTAAACATTACAGGCATAGTATTTTTTTACATTTCCATGTACGTGCATATTAGCTTAAGTTAACCTCAAATTTTAAGTGGGTTATTTTTAAGGATTATAGTCAAAGGAGCTCAGTAAAAATGGTGTTAGAGTGGCAATTGTTGTTTGCATAGGCCCACCAAAATATGAGGGACATGGAAAGGAATAACCTTGGTCTAAATACAAAGAGACCCGAACCCTGAAGTTTCCTGGCACAAGACCAACTCTAGGCTCCAGGCAAGCTAGATCGTCCATTCCAAGACATTGTCTGTAGTGCCAACACACTTTTATTTTTCACACCGTCTGTTGTTGGTATCATGTATCCGTATTAAAGATCATGGAATCTGCATATCCTACATTGAAGTCAGGATGTGGAGTGTCCTCTCGTTTCACCTCACAATCAAAGGGCAATGCAGAGAGTCCTGTCCTGTAAGCAGGTCATTGTTGCTGTTAAGTCTTCTCAGTGTTAAGGGAAGTCTCTTATGAGCAGGTCGATGTCTGAGCAGTGTAGGGTCTTCCGAGGTAGAGGATTGCTTCCAGGTGATATTATAGACAAGCTTGGATATTTCATGGATGGCTACCCTGGTTCAGGGATGAATGGAAAAATGCCCTTTCTTCTGAGATCTGTGCCAGGTCGTTATGTCAATGTTCAGGGTGTAAGGTCCCTTTGCACTAAAAGATTTGTGTGTTCCAATCTCCATGTATTTTAAAATATAGTTTTTCCTTTCATATTTTTGGGTGGAGGGTACAAGTGCCAGTGCTCAGGGGTTACTATTGGCTCTGTGCACAGAAATTACTCCTGGTCGGCTTGGAGGAACATATGGGATGCCAGAGATCAAACCGGTCTCTGTACTTGGTCAGCTGCATGCAAGGCAAACTCTCTACTACTGTGCTACCACTCCGGCCCCAGTTTTTTCTTTCTTTTCTTTTCAAACACAGGAATACACACTTGGAGATCACTTCCTGCAGTGTGTGGTTCTAAGCCACAGCTCCCACACTCTGGTCCCTGGGCCTTTTAGACCTGTTATATCAGTTTGGAGTTTTCTGATTTCTGTGTTTGTGTTCAGTTCAGTTTGAGCTATGTTTTCTTTGATTTCTATGAAGATCCTCCATATTTCTATTATAAACTCCTCATCTGAGAGATTAATCAGATGGTTGGTATTTTTTGGGTCATCATCTTCATTTTCTGTGCATAGTGTTTGCCTATAAAGTTTCCCCATTGTCACACTTGTATTGTGTTTTATTTCTACGTGCTATGGTGGGGTTCATTAATTTGAAAAAGCACAAAGCAAAGCAGAGCAGCCATGCTCTTCTGAAGCCTCGAGGAGACAGTTTTCACTGGGTCTTTTTTGGCCTCCTCAGGAGAGTTTCAGGAGACAAAAGAGAAGAGAAACAGGCAAAGGCGACAGGTCCCCTCAGTCTCTCTCACAGTTGCTATGCTCCATTCCCTGGGCCTTAACAGTGATTTTTCCTCTTATTTTGAGAGTATTATCCTGCTATATTCAGGGATTATTCTCAACTCTATGCTCAGGAGTCATGCCTGGAGGTGATCAGGGGATTATATAGTATACCAGGGATCTAATCTATGTTGCCCACATGCAAGATAAATTGCCTTTTCCACTGTACTCTATCTCTCTGGCCCTATTAATGGTGAATTTTCACTGTAGGATCACTGATAATTTGAAACGATAAGGGTTTCACAGTAAAGCACTATAAATATCAAAACTAATGAAATATTTCAGATGACAAAATGAATAAAAATAGTGTGGTAGGCCAGAGAGGCTAGACCAATGGATAGAGCACATGGTTTGCTTGCTGGAACTCCAGTTTTGATCCCTGGGTCCACAGTCTCCTAGAATGTCCAGGTGTGGTCCCTGAGTAGTTAGCAGGAGTAGCTTCCAAGAATCACTAACTTGACTCCAAAACAAAAAAAAGTAGGAAAGAGATGACAACTAAGTATGTGGCTAATGTTATAAAAATTAACCAAAATGATATAATTGGTCCTTGCTTCCTTCCTTCCATTTTAAAAAATAAAAAATAAATGATATAGTTGGTAAAATAAATCTTCGAGTCTAATTAAGATAGTTTAATGGGCCAATAATATAATCACTGTTTATTAATTATATATAAGACATACTTTAGTATTATTTCTAAACTATGCCATGAAATCCCTTTATATTAGCAAACATTCTGATAACTATGTGATAGCAATTTGATAAAGCAAAATAAACTAACCCATACCAGACTTTTAATCCAAATGTTAAATACAAATTATTTACTTTTAAGATTTGATTGGCCAGAGTGATGGGACAGCAAGTAGTGCTCTTGCCTTGTATGTGGCTGACCAAAGTTCTTTCCCTGGTACTACATACGGTCCTCCAAACTTATATAGAGTGATTGCTGAGAACAAGCTCATAGTAGGCCCTGTTGGGGTCCCCAAACTAATCAATAAAACCAACAAACCCAATCCAAACAAGATTTGAATGCTATTTTTTTCTAAAGAAATAGATGCTCAGAACCTCTTTTTTTTTCAATTGAAAAAAGAAAGATTAAGAAATAAATTAATTAATTAAAACATTGAATGACTGGTGTATTAAATCTAATTATTGCCCAAACTGTGATGTTAGAATTTCTAGTAAAAACCCAAAGACATATTGTTATACCTAAAAAACTCTTTACTTTTATTATTTATTTTACTTTTAGTATTCATAATAGTTTTTATCATTTTCTCCTGTTATTCATAGCAAATATTGACTCATAATAGGAGTCAGTTGAAAGCTGCCAAATAAATACATAAGAATTAACATATACATTTGCAAAATTTTTCATTGTACAAGAGCTATTATTTTTTCTCTTCCTCTGTCTGGAGTATGTACCATACTGGAGGTTGTACCATACTGTTAGTGTTTAGTGGTCATTACTAGCTCAGGGGCCACACCTGGTGATGCTTGGGAATATGTGATGCCAGGATACAAAGCAAGATAGATGCCTTAAACTCTGTACCATCTTTCCAGCACTTCGAATATAATTTAGAGGACAAAAATGATCAAAGAGTTACAAAAGCTATATCCATTCTTTATGTAGATGGATTGTCACTAAGAAGAGGTCACAAAGAACTAACTTAATAAACAAGTTGGAGTCATTTTTAGGCCATGCTGTAAATTATTCTACTTGATGCTGAGAGTAGCTTAAGAGGGCTTCAGTTTCTTCTTTTCCAGCTGGTAATCGTTAACGCACATTTTTAAGAATAAATGACACTCTGCTTTTTAAAGCAATTTCTCTATTTCACATTTGGATTTTTCATCCCAGTTCAAACATAAGAATAGAGGTACTGTCGGCTGTTTCATATTGTCTTGCTCACCCTCTTCCCTCTCTCACCCAATAAAAATAAAATGGAAGAACAAAATATCTGGCATGAATCACTGTTATGTTTATGATATATCTCTATTTTGTCCTTATGTTTTAAACATGAAATTTTGCATTAAAGGAAAAGCCCCTCCAGTGGTATGAGGTATCAGCACTTAGCATCAACATTACTTAACTATTTTGAATCTAACCACAAAGTTGTATGGAGTACGCTTTCCATTTATGATGGGCAATTGGAAAAGAAGGCTGATTTCATAGGATTTTATTCCTGACCTGTTTGCTTGAATGAGGATATATTGATAAAATATGGCCCCAAACAGCTTTAGTATGAAGTCTGATTTTGCTATCCCTCCTCGTGAGAATATCTTATTTGTTTTTTAGCTGTAGTTTGTTACAAAATGAAAAGACCATTTATTTCAAATCTGGTATGTATTGACCGCTTCAGATTCAATATTTCATTGTCACTTAAATATCTTAGACTTGATGGCATTGCCCTTTTACAGATGATTAAATTAAACCTCAGAGATATAAAAGAAGGAACACAAGGTCATTGTTGCTGGAAAGTTGTGAAGAAGTTGTCTTGTCTGGGAAGTTGCGAAGAAGGATTTGGATTCACTGTTGACTTGCCTCTAGGCACTCTGTAAGTCTATTTGATGTCTATATGGAGATATTCCATATAACAAGACAAAGCAAGGGCATAGAGAGTATGAAATAATGACAAACACTTTTGGATTTCAAAACTGATTACCTAGCAGAGGGAGGGCAGTGCTGGGGAAAAGCGAAAGAAGATGGAGATGAGAGGGACAATGGTGGAGGTCATGAGTTCTTTGATGATAAGGTACATTAGCTTTGTACATCAGTACATATATTTTACTACTATTACACCAATTGCACTGAAAATACAGTAATATATTTTAAATTTTGGCTAAACTTAAAAGATGGTTAAGTGCAAAAGAGTCTTTTATTTTCTCTTTTTCTCTTTATTTTTTACTATAACTGTTAGAAACTCCACCTTTTATTCTAAGTATCTTGAAAGTTGTGATTTGGAATAACCCAAATTCTCTCTCTACCCTGAGGGGTGAACAAATTCTTACTATCTTTACTATCTTACTCAGAAAATCAGTGATAGTACAGTGTGTAGGATGCTTGCATGCCTTGCACACAGCCCAAATAGATTCAATCGCTGCCATCCCTGAGTCCAAAAGTAGTGATTCCTGTGTGCATAATCAGAAGTAACTCCTGAGCAACTCTGGGTGTGACCCCAAAACAACAGCAAGCAACAAAAAATTAAAATGCAGGCAGAAAACAAATGAGATTCAGTTATAAAGCAGAGTCTAAGATTGGTTTTTATTCCCAGCACCAACTCCTCCCTCAAAAATGGTTTGCTTAAAATTATTTTCTTTAGCAATAAAATATAAAATCTTTATGATTTTATGAAATATTTAACTTTCAATTTCTACTTAACATTGCCTTAAAATGTAACCAGTATGACTGTTAAAGTTGGGACTAGGTAGTGTTTCAGGAGAGGATATTATAGGGATAGGCAAGGGCCTGAACTTGATCCTAGCAGCACAGTGCCTCTGTTAGTACTGATGGGTAGAGCTTTGATGGCTTTAGCATCACTATATTTCCTAACCAATGACAGTTGAAAGTGCTCCCTATAATTCTGCTAAGACAGTCCTTATATAAGCTTAAAAACAATATTATCATTATTATTTTTGGTGACACCTGATTGTACTCAGGACTTAGTTCTGGATCTGTACTCAGGAATCTCTCATGGCTCTGTGTTCTAGGATCACTCCTGGTGGGCTTGGGTACTGTATGGGATGCTAGGGATCAAACCTGTGTTTGCAAGGCAAATTAACTACTCATTGTACTATCTCATTGTACAACTACTCATTGTACTCATTGTACAATGCCCTTTAAAGGCATTTAAAAATTATTGTTGCTTTTAAAGCAGAATAGTTTTCATTTCATCTTCCAAGTAGAACCATATATAATCTAATAACAACCAATGAGTACATAAGTGTGCTTTTCTTAAGGAGTTTTAGGGTTAAAAAAACAGAATGTATTATGTTTCTTCTTACTTTCAAGAATCTCAGAGAAAAAGCAATGAGCATATCTGGTAAGAGCAGTAGCTGTAGAGAGCTCATATCATAGGTCAGTGGAATGTTCATGACTCAAGTTTGAACCGTGGCATGAATTGGGCCTCTTCTCATATTTGTTTAAAAACAAATATGTTTCTAAAAATATTTCTAACAATGGTAGAAAAGTGACCAAATAATCCTGCTTATTAGTCACTTCAGTGCCCTGAGTGGTAATGCAGGCAAAACTAGGGTCATTACTCTTCCTAGACTAGAAGGCTGAATCCAAGTATTTTCTTGATTTTTACACACAAACACATTATAAAGTTAGTTAGAAAAATATGTAAGACTTCACCTGGCTTCCCTGAAGGCATATAGAGTCATGTCTATCAGCAAAGCACACTGTCAAAAGTGTTTATTTTAGTTGATTTCCACCTGGTGCATGATTTTTTGACAAGAGGAACAAAGATTTTCTCATTGTATAGAAAATCAGTCTCTCTCTCTCTCTCTCTCTCTCTCTCTCTCTCTCTCTCTCTCTCTCTCTCTCTCTCTCTCTCTCTCTCTCTCTCTCTCTCTCTCCAGTAGTCACATTTTATATTGGTGGATATTTTTGCCCTTTTAGTCTTTTTTTCCGTGTAAATATAAATAGCTTATGTATATGCATATATATAAATATATAGTATTTTAAATAGAAACGAGTCCTTTGTATACAAGTAAGACTTCATTTTGAAATCTTTTAACCTACATAGTGATAACTTGATGATGTTGCATCATCTACAATTGCTAACAACTGCAAAAGAAATTTTTAGTAAGTGACTTCTTTGTTTACTTACGTAGTTTTGAAGCAGCTTTGACAGGTGGGACATAGAACAATTAAACAAAATAGATATAATTTTATTTTAAATATGCAAAACTTAAACTTTCAAAAGTACTATTTAAGCTTTTCTGCTCTATAAAAATATCCTTTATGTTTTCCCATACAAGTAACTATAATATAAACATGAAGTTTAATAATGCCAATCTTTAAAACTTGTTTTATATGGACTTGTAAATCCCAAGAGGACATTTGGAAGAATCTTAAATATCAAAGTACATAAAATCTTAAGTCTTGATTAAATTAATCTTTTTATAATGAAGAGTCTTTATAAGAAAACTTGCTACCTACAAAACGTTCTAATATGCAGTCATTATGTTTATCATGGTGAGCTTTTGGTTTAATTTTCAATAGTGAGTGCAGGTATCTTGGTATAATATCCATTTGGTATACATAAAATTAAGATTATGTCATTCATTGTTATATCCAATCTATCAGCCTGTCAGTAGGACAAGAAACCTATTATTTGCTTTTATATTAAATGAAAGGAATGGCTTAAAAAAACCACACAGGTGTTACAGCTAATAAAAGTATAAATCGTCAAGCTATAAAACAAAATGCCATCAACTATTTGAGAGTTCATATTTATAGGCTACTCTAATTAGCAATTAAAAGCAAAGGATCTCTTCACCACTAATTTCAAAACATTTCCTATTCCCCCAAACATTTCCCTATTTAGCTCATGATATTGAATAAAAGTGTGCCTGATGTTTTTTTCTGCCCAGTGGGAATAATTTAGAGGTAGTTGAAGGAAACAAGCTGATAGCTGGCACAGATGCAAAGTAAGTGAGAACATCTGTATTTACTTCCAGTAACTTTAGAGTCTTTCATTAAATGGAATGGCAGAGACAGTGATCTGAACACTTGTCAACAACTTTACTTCAGCAAAATGTCAAGCAACTATGTTATCTAGGATCTCCTAACGGGAAGATCAGTTTTCACTTTTAATTAAAAAGGAAAAACCAAGCCTTCTCAATGAAAAACTTATACTAAGAGAAATGACACTGTTAGAAAAATGGACCTTAATTGCCTTGCCTGTTACCTTCTGTTGTCTGGAGATAAGTTGCACTAACTCTTTGAAGTGAACTGTATCTCATCTGTAATTGCTCTAACTAAATACATTATATATTAATATAAATTCACATATAGTATAAAGCTAAATATTTTATTATAAAATTACCTGAAAATGGAATCTGAGACCAAAAATTATTTTAATATCAACACAAATTATATCTGCCAAAATTTCAGATTGACTATATGTGTAGTTTCTCCAAAGGCACTATAGGGATTTAGATTGTCCCTGTTTTGATGTATAACTGGAGCACTTTAGGTCATTGTTTCTATTCTCCAGCGTGTCTATTTCTGCTGTTGAGCTTTTAAAAGGTACAATGAAATTGTGATTGGCAGCAAGAAACTGGCATTTTTTTAATTTAGTTTTGTTTCATATTTAGGCCAACCCCAATGGTTCTCAGGGAATACTCATAACTCTGCACTCAGGATTTATCTCTTGTAGCACTGGCACGGCATATGGGATGCCAGGGATCAAACTCTGATCAGCTGTGTGCAAGTCAAACACTTTACCTGCTATACTACCTCTTGAACACAAGGAACTGTACAGTTTTCAATTTTCCTTATGACCTAGAAAGGGCTTCTTAAATCTTTTCTACTCATATCTTCTAGTTACACAAAGAGTGCAACACAGGTGTTTGTTGTCAAAAACAGCCTGGATTTCATCACAGAGTTGACTTTGAACTAAATATTGCACCTATAGAAAACTTGGAACATTACCAATATTTTTGTGGCCCTCTCCCCACATATTCTGCTAAGTCCTAGCTTCTTTTAAAATTTTAATTACTTAATTTATTTTTATTAAATTTTCATAAGATACAAAGTTTTTTTATGACTGAGTTACAGTCATTGAATGTGTGAGCACCCACGCCTTCACTAGTATTCACTTCCTCTTCCAATGTCCCTGTCTCCCTCGTGCCAACTTTGTGAGTTTGGCATTGAGTCACCATAGTATCTTTATAAAATTGATGCTGGTGGAGGACTCCTGGTGACTTACATAAAATGGGAAAAAAAGGGGGGGGGGATTTACCAGAGCCAGGACTGTGGTTCTTGCTCTGGCAAAGAAAGTAAAGTCAGTCTTAGATCTTACCTAGGCCCTTTGGTCTGTAGTAGTTCCTCACAGAAAAGTATTGCAGGAGGAGACAGTGAATTTCTAAGGAAAGGGAAGAAAGAGGTTAACGGAGAGTAATGAGTAAACTGCTCAAGAGAGAGTGTGCTGGCTTCTCCAAAGATTGTGTACAAGAAAGCCTTGGTACACAACCCAGCATCAAAGTAGAAGTCCACAGTCCAGGGGGAAGATGCAGGTGTTGTGTGCTCAGGTACCCCATGTACCCAGGCAACACAGGTGCACTCTCCTTTGTTCCAAGTTGACATTTAGGGTTTACCCAACTTGCCTCACTTGGGTTTTTCAATCTAGATAAGAATTCTGCTGCTGGGCTGGAGAGATAGTACAGTGGTAGGGCATTTGTCTTGCATGCAGACAACCAGGGCGAACCTGAGTTTGATTCCCAACATTCCATATGGTCCTCTGAGCTTGCTAGGAGCAATTTCTGAGTGCAGAGCCAGAAGTAACCTCTGAGTGCCTTTGGGTGTAGACTCAAACCAAAAAAAAATAAATAAATTAAAAAGATAAAAGAGTTTTGCTCTAGGGTGGTTGCCAGGGAGTAGTTGATGGTCTTCTTTGTGACTATTTTGGAGATACTGATACTTGTTCAATCCTACTCAATACTATCCTGAAATATTAAACATTTCATTAATCACAACCCCGCTTATGAGCATTTTGTTCATTTAAAGTGCAGAGGGAATGATCAGAGCCCTAATGAGTTTTCTTGATGGCTCCATTTGTTTGTAGCTCCAAATTTCAATCATCTGATTATTGATAAAAAATTTTCCTGTACATACTGAGAAACATAAAACATTTCACCCACTCATCACTGAGTGAGATGCTCTGAAATTTTGGTAAGATTTTCTCAATGTTAGATTATTCTTTCTGATAAGACATTAACCATTACATGCAAAGATACTACTATCTTATAACATTCTAATGGTAGACTAGGTAAGACTGTGTAAAGTTGGTGACCTGATAAGTCTATTTATATATAAACACTTCGTTTGCTAATCAATTAGATAAAGTACAGAAATGTCTGATAAGATTGTAGTCATTACAATTAAGTGCTCCCTGGAAAAGATACCTGGAGTGTAAACAGCTTCCAGAGTAAAGTTGTAAAATTTTCTCAAAGGTTACTCTAACTTGAAAGATAAGCTTGAAATACCAGAAAATCTCAACAACACTGAGTGTTAGGGAAGGAGGCCCAGGGCAAAGGGTTCAAGGGCCAAAGATCTCTCAAGGCTCAATTTAATTATGGGAAATATTATTATTTTATTTTTTTGTAAAGAGTTTTTGCATAACTATCTGATTATGAGGTCATAACTATTGACGTTTCATGCCAACAAAACTCAAATTATTTAATTATAAAATAAATCCTTTTGACTTTAGAACTTAAAAATATCAAAAACATTCTGACAAGTGAAGCTGGAAGGTTATTTCTAGTTTGACATTGTAGATATAAATTAAAGCTCCTATTTTTGGTATAGCAGAATGACTTGAGGATAGCAGAGAATAACATACATGGAAAACATACATCCTGAATGTTTTTTTTTAACTGTAGGCCATTCCCACATACATTTTCTACTATTCTTTGTAAAGAATTTTGATTTTTTTTAGGCTCTTTCATACTCTACTAAGATCTTTCCAGTGCTTTTTCTTCTATTTATTTCATGTTGATTTTAAACTTTAAAAGTAAAGGAGTACCTGTATTTATTCAGCTTCAATAGTTAATCTAACAGGTTTAGTCAACGTATGCTCAATCCACTTAATTTACCTTCCTTATTTTGGGGGTGAGTTGTGTTTTGGGGTTACTCTAATTTTCAGGGTCTTTTTTGGCTCTAGCTTCAGAAACGACCCCTGGTGGTGTTTGGATGGGATCATATGTGGTGCCCATTATTAATTAGAAACTTAGTTGGGACTTTGCAATGCAAGCATCTAGCCTGCTGTAATATTTCTTTAGCCACAATTTACCAGTCCTGATGCTGCTCTAAAGTATATATTTTCTGATTCATTAAATTTATCAACTTCAATTTGACCCTTCCATTTGTTTCAAATGCTGCACACTGCCTTAAGTATACTCATGCATTCCTAATGTAGAGTAATGTCACTAAAATAATAAACAACAAGGGAAATAAATCATAGGGAGAGATATCAAAGTTTTTCAGAGCGGAACTATGTAAATATAGAAAAGAAAAAAAAGACTTGCCTTTTGTTGTTGGGAATAGATTTAATGGGTGAGATATTCAGGAGTAGACTGGAGACAGACAAGGCTTAGAGCTCTTCAGAGATGTTGAGCAAGGTGCCCTGCCCCTCCCCAGCATTGTACTAAGCACACACCCGGGGCACCAGAGAGGGTGGCCTTTAAGTAAACAAACAAAAAGAAAATATTCACTTTCCCGATATTAAATTACCGATTTAACCTCACATTCTAGGTGGCAGAGGTAGCCATTACCTCAGATTGGCCCTAAAGCCAGATAAACAACAACAGCAACAATGGAAACCCAATAAAGGAAAAGGCCAGAATTGTTGTGTTTAAACACACCCTGAGTCTGCAACCTTTGTCTAGCTAGGTCCTCCCACACAGGGGCAAAGATTCAGCAGTCTCAAAGAGCCTGCAGGCAATCTGAAAGCTAGCCCCTGCTCTCTGACTCACACTGAGCGTTCTCTCTTTGTAGACCTCTAATTTAATAAATGATTCAGCCTGACTCTGAATTGAAATGCCCCATGGGGTAGCACAACTCACCAGTACTGAGAGATCTTTCTAAAGGCTAAAAATCAAAAATTTTTGGAAAGATGTGCTGCAAACAGCTTTTCACCTCCAATGTTTTAGAGCAAGTTTCGCTTAATTTTCCTGTTTTAGGAAACTTTATTGTGATCTCTAAGGTAATTATCGGAGCATTCTGGGGTAGGAAACATTCTGAGTATTTTCTCCATTCAACTGAGAGAGCTTAAAATAGTGTGTATAACTTGGTAGTCTGAACCTTTTTTCCATTGCTCTATAGTCATACTTCTACCTGTTAGTTTCAACTAAACTCTTACTATTCTATCCCAGACATTGCTGTGTAGCTTACTTACTTAGCATTTTCAGTTTTGCACAATCCTGTGAAGTAGAACATTTTGCAGAGATGTGAAGCATCTTCCCCAAATATAAACCTTTCTGAGCAGTAGCAATTCAGATTACATTTTCTCTAAATTCAATTTTCTAGGGCCAGAGGAATAGATAGGTAAGACCTTGCACAGTGTCATTCTGGGTTCAATCCCGAGCATGCATTATGGCTGTGCAGTCTCACCAAGAATGTTCCTTGAGCAGTAAGCCCTGAACACAGCCTAATATGGTCCTAAAACAATAAAAATGAAAGTAAATATTTTTTTTCAAACGGTGTTTTTTTGGGCCCTAGTTATAGTTCAGCAGGTAAGGTGGCTGCCTTGCATAAGGTTGACCTGGGTTCGATTCCCCAAGACCTTACATAGTTCCCTGAACACAGCCAGGAGTGATTTATGAGCCAGGAATAAGTCCTGAGAACCTCCAGCTATGTTTCCAACTCCCAAAAGGTATTCTTTTGTTCAATGTGAAGGTGCTATTTACTCTTTCTTACACATTAAGTGCATTTACTTGTTAAATATTTCTTAGTAAAGAGATTTAAATTCTCTCTCTTTTTTAAATTTTTATTGAGACCAATGTGAATTACAAGTCTTTCATTGTTGTATTTCATTGAATTAGGGCCATTTCCAAGACCATTGTTGACCTTCCTCCACCATAGTTCCCAGCATGCATCCCATACCTCCACCCTTAGCCCCTGAACTACTAGTGTAACAGGTCCATTTCATGTATAGCTTGTTATAGTTTTAAACCCATCTTCTTAATTTAAATAGTCCTCCATTCCATTACCCAAGAAAAATGATACTTGAAGAAGAAAGTCATATAAGCATTTAGAGAGTGAGGAGATTTGATATATCGATACATTTCTGAAAGGAAGAAAGATGATGTATAAAACACATGAGGACATTCCTGAAGGAGTCATAACCAAATTTATAATGTTCAGAAATTTTTGTTAAGAAGAAATTTTGGAGATTTATGTATTTATTTATTTGTATTTGGTGTTTGAATCACACAAACACCAACGTTTGTTCAGCCTTCTCTGGGCCAGCAGTGGTACCAGGTACGACTCTTATCCAAGTAACTACACAAAATCCTATCTTTTGGTTTTATTACATCTCAAGAATCTATTGCTGTCGGAGTTCCTTCTCTACATACCTGCCTAATTCAATATGACTATAGGATTCAACTGATTAAGCACTCTAATTTTTGGCTATCCACAAGATGTTGAGATGAAGATAAGTGGAGATTTGGAGATTTTGTTTTTGTTCTGTTTGTTTTGTGTGTCAGGGAGTGACACTCAGATTTTGAATACCAAAGGCATGAATATAGTTAACTATATACAAATCCCTGTTTAAAACCTGGATTTAACAGAAGATCAAATTTAAAATATTTGATTTATATATCTAAATATTTGATATATATTTTACATAATATTTAGTATAGTCAAATGTCATCTTTCTTTCCTGTTGGTGGTCACCCATATGCAATCCACTATCTACAGTTTTCTTTCTTTTTCTTTTCCCCTTTTTTTTGGCTTACTACTGGTTCTGTGCTCATAGATCACCTGTTGGGTAGCTCTGGGGACAACATACAGTGCTAGGAATAAACCTGGGTTGGCTGTGTGAAAAACAAACTCCCTATCTACTATAATAAGGCTCTGGTGTTATCTTCCTGCAGTCTTCCATTTAGGAAATTAAGGAATTCAAAATATAATGTAAAGACTATTTTGTTACTGATTACCATAGCCTTGACTATTAAGGGGAGCAGCACTTAGTTACATTGCAGAGTACCTTAAAGAGGGATTCATACTAATACTTGACAGGAAACCAAGAGAAGAGAATTGGAGAGTGAGAAAAATAAAAGAAATAATATGAGAAAATGTTAAAAATAAAGGTGTGAGTTTTAGCAAAGTTATATTATGATCACACAAAATTTTTCATTTTTTTGATTTAAAACACTCTGTGGGACTAGAGAATTAGTGTAAGGGTTAAGGCACATACAATCCTTGAATATGGCAGACCCAGAACAATATAGAAGTAGCTCAGGTAATCCCTAGCATCATAGAACCTTCTAGTACCCATTTTTGTGGTCCTCCACAAAACAAAATAAGAGAAAACATATTAAAACAACTTTTCACAAATGATGCACAGTTTTCTAGCTACAACTATGTATAAAAGAGAGATGTCTAAACTTTTTAAAGACTGAAGTGTCACACAATATAACTAGAAGATTCATTTTCTGTGAAATGATGTTGAGAGTCATAACAAGGAGCTATAATAATGAAGATTACTTGTCATGGTCAGACATTTTTTGGAGAAGTAGTGTCATAAAGCTGTGACTCAATTTTAAGCATACTAACTTATTAAAAGTGGGATATTATTTTCTTTCATTATTTTCTTGCCTCTAAAGTTATCACTTTTCCAAAGTGAGTAAGAGTATTTAAAATTTCTCTCTCCTAAAATTTGGCCTGAGAATATAATTCAGGGTTATTTAAATAGCATATTTAAACTAAGTCCTGAACTTAATTTCCAACACCCTAGTATGTACCCTGAGTACCACTAGGTGTAATCTCTTAGAAGCTCTGAGCACTGTCCTGTGTGGCACGCAAAACAAAAACGAACAAAAAACTGAAATGTGTGAGATGTTTTTTAGGGAGGTATTTTAAATATTTTGATTGTGTATTTAGAAAACAATTGTGACAAATTAGCTTGAAGAACACTCTTAGCTATTTTCTGTTGAATCTGATCACCAACTCTTTTCTTTTCATTTTACCATAGTTTGTATTATTATGCAGCAACATAATACTATGTTTGATAACCTGTTCTCAAATCAGCTTTGATGTTATGTATGAACATGAGATTCATTATGCCTGACAAATAGCAAAAGTTATTTCCTTTGGCATTCTTGCATGAATTATCTATACAGAATACTTAGTGAACTAGTATTTGATAAATGTATTAATAAAGAGAAGGGTTATTTTTGCCTCATTGAATTCTCATTGCTAAATTTTTTTTTCTCTCTGACTTATTTTTGGAGTAAAATTTATTGATAGGTTTTTCTTAGCTTATGTTGGGAAACATAAATCTCACATTTGAAATCATATATTGATCTTGTTTTATCTTTTTTTTAAATTGAATAATCTTGGGTTCCTTTCAATAGTGCTCAAAAAGCAATTCAAATATCATATCATTATTGAAGTTATTGGCACAAAATGTTAAACTAAAACTGAATGGTATGCATGTAACATATTTAGGATGTTTTGTTTAAATTTCAGAGACTCTCCCCCATTGTGGTAAAATACTACTTTTAGATTCTCTCTCACCACCGCTTTCTGGTGCTAATTATTATTAGGCAGCTAACTAATTAGTTGAAATTGACTCACTGTCTTTTTTATCTACTTTCCTATATAAACACAAATGTACTTGCCTGATGTCTATCTATCATTTCCCTCTCTCTCTCTCTTTCTCTTTCTCTCCCCCTCTCTCTCATCTATCTATTTATCAATCATATTATTTATGCAGACATAGTACAAAGAGTAAGGCTCTTGCATTTCATGTAGCCAGCCAGGGTTAGTTCTAAGGCATGACATATAGTCCCCAACCTCAGGCCCTCAACGTTGTTCCTTCAGAATTAACATAATGCTCAAAGTATCTTTGTTTATCACCTAATCACAAGAATATAATTATAGCAGATTGAGAAAGACTTTTGTTCCATTGCATTGTCTACTTCTTTTATTATATGCCACTACTTAGCCACCTCCTAAGATTCATATTATATTTGATAATTTATTTTCAACAGTTGCTAAAATAGTTACTAAAATGTGGGGCAGTTTAAATGTTTATAATTGAGAAAGTGGTTGAAAAATTATGAAATATATTTCAATATAAGAGATGTTTATATGAACTGAGCTAAAGACATTTAATAACAAGTAAAAATGGTGAAATGAATTACTGTATAAAGAAAGATTATGGTTTCATTCAAAGGAAAATTTGCATATGCACATATATCAGTATATGTACATACTACTTTGTGTATATATATACATTAACTCATATTTGCATTTTAAATTACACACTTGGTATTTGCACCTATACTGGTAATATTGGCTGCTGTATGTAGAAACCCCATTGCCTAGGCAGATATGAGAGGAAAATTATATTAATATGATTGAATTTTAAATTAACAGCAACAAAGTGCAAAACTATTTAAAAGAAAAGGAAATATATTGCTTCATGAAACATACACTACTAGACAGAGGCATGATTGTGTGTTCTCATCGACTCTTTATTATGCATTTCCCAGATTTTTTCTCCATCATCTTATCCTCATTTTTTTTTAATTTTTTTATTTTGAATTATGAGAACAAAGATGCAAAGAAAGAGGACAAGGTAAAGTTACAGTGGAAGGACAATCACCCATAACATAATTCTCAGAAGAAGTCCCATTGCTGATATCTTAACTTTGAACTTTCAGCCAAAGAACATTAAGATAAATAAAACAAAATCCATGTACAATTACTTTGTCCCTCAAGTCCCCAGATTGTAGTACATTATAATATTTCTTAACAGCACACAAGGCAATATAAAGCCATAAAACTTATGTAACTCCTTAAACATTAGAGGCATAGTATTTTTTACATTTCCATGTACATGCATATTAGCTTAAGTTAACCTCAAATTTTAAGTGGGTGCATTTAACTTCAAATTTTAAATGGGTGCATTTTAAGGATTAGAGTCAAAGGAGCACAGTAAAAACGGTGTTAGAGTGGCAATTGTTGTTTGCATAGGCCCACCAAAATATGAGAGGCATGGAAAGGAATAACATTGGCCTAAATACAAAGAGATCCTACCCCTGAAGTTTCCTGGCATAAGACCAACTCTAGGCTTCAGGCAAGTTATCGTCCGATCCAAGATATTGTCTGTAGTGCCAACACACTTTTCACACAGTCTCTGTTGTTGGTATCATGTTTCTGTATTAAAGATTCTGGAATCGCATATCCTAAATTGAAGTCATGATGTGGAGTGTCTTCTTGTTTCACCTCACCATGAAAGGGCAATGCAGGAAGCCCTGTCCTGTAAGCAGGTAGTTGTTAAGTCTTCTCATTGTTAAGGGAAGTCTCTTTCAGCAAGACGATTTCTGAGCAGTGGTAGGGTCTTCCGTGGTAGAGGATTGCTTCCAGGTGATGTTATAGACAAACCTCACAATTAAGGGGCAATACAGCAAGCCCTGTCCAGTAAGCAGGTCATTGTTTATCCTCATTTTTACCATCCTTCAGGAACTTATCTGGATAACCAGAACATAATATTACAGGCAGCTATAATTACACTTTTATTTTTATAGCACTCTGTTCCAACAAAAGTGAGAGCATTGTTTCCTATTGTTCATAAAGCTATTCTGAAGATAATTGTTCTAGGAGGTAATCAAACATAAGAATCGTCTAATAAACATAAAAACTTATCATGAAAATAAAATGACAGTCTGTTAAATAGTAGAAAGCATTCACCCACACGTATCTCACACAAACTTAATCTCCATGATCTACAATTCACTCACAATACTCAATAGCAAAAAAAAAACAAAAACAAAAAAAAAAAACAATTTCATAGAAAATTGGGAGAACTGAACAGACAGTATTTTAAAGCAGAGATGGCGGAAAAGTGGCAAACAGATTCAGAAAAATGTTTATCTACACTGAATATCAGGAAAACTACATATATCAAAAACACAATGAATTATTGTGATGATGACCTATATTAAAAAATAAAATCAGGGGCTGGAGAGATAGCATGGAGGTAAGGCGTTTGCCTTTCATGCAGAAGGTCATTGGTTCAAATCCTGGTGCCCCATATGGTCCCCCGAGCCTGCCAGGAGCAATTTCTGAGCTTGGAGCCAGAACTCCTGAGCACTGCCAGCTGTGACCCAAAAACCAAAAAGAAAAAAAAAAAGATAAAACCAGTATGAGAGGAAATATGAAGAAACTAAATTCTCATATACTGTTTCAATGGACAGTTGTTAAACCCCTATAGAAAACAGTATGGAGATAAAAAATTAAATCCAGAATCAGAAAATGATCCAGCAATTCTATGTGTATAGAACACAAATTAAAACACAATCCACAAAATATATAGTCTCATGTAGTTTCGTTATTGTGGTACAATGACCTAGATTTGGATATAATCCAGTGCTCAATGATATATGAATATATTAAAAATGTAGTCTCTTCATAATGAAAGACGCTATCCCAGGCTCCATCCTAGGAGCAGCGCAATGACCATGACCACCAACTACAGAAGACGAATTAAAATGACATGGAAGGAACAGATCTCCTAGAGCCACAAAGAAAGGCTTCATCATAAGCTCCACTGCTTGACCTGTGCAGCTACCAAGATCTCTAGATACAGAGATCTGATTTTATCACCCATGACGAAGCAGAAGTCTTCTATATATCACAAAAGCACCGAGGGGAGAGTAAATGAACAGACAAGGAATCTACAGTCAATACCATGACACTATACTTCAAGGGTAGAGAAACCATGTATCTCCTAGGCCAAGGGAATTCCCTCTCTAAAGCCCCACTATTTACTATGCCTATGCAGGAAAAAAAAATAAAAGGGCACAAAATAATCTTTTTTTATCTATTTATTTATTTATTTTTATTTTTATCTTTTTTGACTTCTTTATTTTGGTGTAGATATTGAAGTTGATGTCCCCAATCTTATTTTATGTTATTTTATCTTTCTCTTTCTTTTTGCGCTCTGGCATGGTTTTATTTCAGGACCAAGACTATTATATGGTACTTGCCTTTACTACTGTAGTGCTCACTGGATATTTTATTTGATATTTCTTTTTGTATTGTGGTGTTTCAATTCCTTTTTTACTGTCCTCTCTCAAACTGAGGTTGAGAGCCTCTAGAAGGACTACACACATTTTCGGCTTATTTGATTTTTACCCCACTTTATTCCTTTTCTTTTCTTCAAACAAAACCACATAACTTTAACTATCTAGTTCCGCCTCTCAGAGGGGGAAATAAGGGAAGGTACCAGGACCAACCAGATATATGATCACTAAGGAGTAAGCTAGACAAAGAGGAGATCACTTATTCTAGCAGCCTAGGGGGTGAGGGTGCTGGATATGAGATGCAAGATGGAAATGGGATTGGAGGAGGGCAAATTTGGTGATGGGAATTTCCCTGATTCAATGTTAATATGTACCTAAAATACTACTGTGAAAGATATGTAAGCCAATATGGTCAAAATAAAAATTATAAAAAATATATTTTAATATTTTAAAGGATTAAAAGGTTATATTAAAAGAAAAATGTAGTTTCTCTAAGTGCAAACACATAATGGAATACTGCTCAATCATAAAAAAAAATGAAATAGTATTTTCACCCACCCCCTCCATAAAATTTCCCTTCATCCACTTCTGTCACTCAATACCTCCATATAATTTATGGATTCAGTTCTATTGTCTAGGTCTTTAAACCATGTTAATTGACTTTTATGCATAGATAGGAGTTTGAGTTAATTTTTTTATTTTCTATTTTGGTCGACATACAGGGTGGTTCACATTGGTTACCCCAGACTCTCTGTTTAAGGATCACTCCTTTTGGGGCTCTGGGTACTATATGGTTTGCCAGGGATAAAACCTGGGTCAGGTTGTATTTGCAAGGCAAATAAATACCTTACACATTGTGCTATCATTCCAGCCTGAGTTCATTTTTTTCACATGTGATTTACGAGTTTTCTTGGCATCACTTTTTGAAAAGCAAATCAGTTTTTTAAGATGCAGTTTGCTTAACCAGCTGAGTGGTATGTGTATTCATCAGATTGACATATTGCAAACATATGTAGTGTGTACTTTTCTTAAGTAAACTTTACTTGAGGTGTGCTTATAATTTACTTAAATTTACCAAATTTATTTAAATTTGGTAGAGAAATAATCATTTGGTAAACATTTAAATTTTTTGTTTTATTAAATGATAATTTTTATTAAACATGATAGCTCAAAGGTATATTTTGCCAGAGGGAGTCATACTGAATTGATAGAATTGGTGCACAGTGGTCATTACTACCTTCCTTCCTTCACATACCTGTGAAATCTAACTCAGTGAATGATAAAAACAGTAAAAATTATAAAAAATAGAAGTTTATGAATTAAGAGCAAAATACTCTTAAATCTTCCCATTAAAGGTAGGATTTATAGCAAGTTTTAGTCATTATTTTTAGATATTTGCAGTGGTTTTGTGAGCATAGATATAAAACATTATAATTTATACACATATAGTTTTATATTAGTTTCGGTAACACTGTTTGGGTGGTGACACACCTGCCAGTGCTCAGAGCTTATTTCTAACTCTTGTCTAAGGAATCACTCTTGGTGGACGTGAGGACCATATGAATTGCCAGGGATCTAACATGGGCCAGCCATATGCAAGAGATATGCCCTAACTGCTGTGACCCTTTAAAATTCTAAAAGAAAAATGTGCAAGGTTTTATATATAGATATCTATATCTAATTGGAGGGGTTGGGCCACACCTTGTGACACTCAGGGGTTACTCCTGGCTATGTGCTCAGAAATAGCTCCTGGCTTGGGGGCCCATATGGGATGCTGGGGACCAAAACCATATCCATCCTGGGTCAGACACATGAAAGGCAAACGCCCTACCGCTGTGTTATTGCTCCAGCTCTGCAAGGATTATATATTTGTAAATTTTACTTTAAGCCTTATATTAGTTACTTAATACTATATTTATGACTGTATTCCAATAGTCATTCTGTATTCTATTGATAAATATATTCTTTCCTGAGGTTTTATCAATGTAAACATTTTAACATGCATAAAATACTACAGGTCCCTCTTGGAAACCACGTGTATTGATTGTTTGAAGTAATTGAATTAAGGAAAAGTTTATTTTCAAGTGTAATGTTTCCAATTAGTCTCTAGTGTTCCAGTGTTCAATCCTATTAATAGACCAGGAAAGACATGATTATGTAGAATATCTGGCATGAAAACTATATTGGAATAAAAGTTGGAGGAAAAAGTTTGGCATTTGACAAGGGAGTTTTGAATCTCTTATTTATAGTCATGGAATTACAGGGTAGACTCCAGAGACAAATTTTTAGTCATAATTAAGATAGCCTTGGTGACATTTTATACATTTGTTTAGCAAGTTGACCCAGCTATACTTGATATAAGAAGTAATTGTTAGCTTTAATAAACACAG
Organism: Suncus etruscus; assembly: GCF_024139225.1. NCBI lineage: Eukaryota > Metazoa > Chordata > Mammalia > Eulipotyphla > Soricidae > Suncus > Suncus etruscus. Next base: position 106,602,618 of record NC_064850.1, on the reverse strand, counting down.
AGCAATTGGGAGTAGGTACAATGTTGGCCTTAAAGAAATGATGTCCTTCATAGAGACTGCACTTTAAAAATGGCAAGAACCAGTTTTATTTCTACAAACATTGTTATGTCAGCAGACAAAAGTGAGTAAGTCAAGATTTATACTTTTTGTTTCCCATTGTTCTGGCTCCATACTTGGACCTCTGAGTTTATTTCTAAAATGTCATGCACATACATGTTCTTTCAGTTTGTATTTAAAGAATTTCTTTATAATAATTCAGTAGAAAAATATGCTTGTAAAAATCCAGTTACTCAGGGCCGGCGAGGTGGCATTAGAGGTAAGGTGTCTGCCTTGCAAGTGCTAGCCAAGGAAGGACCATGGTTCGATCCCCCAGCGTCCCATATGGTCCCCCTAAGCCAGGGGCAATTTCTGAGTGCTTAGTCAGGAGTAACCCCTGAAAAAGAAAGAAAGAAAGAAAGAAAGAAAGAAGAAAGAAAGAAAGAAAAAAGAAAGAAAGAAGAAAGAAAGCAAGCAAGCAAGCAAGCAAGAAAGAAAGAAAAGCAAGCAAGCAAGCAAGCAAGCAAGAAAGCAAGCAAGCAAGCAAGAAAGCAAGAAAGAAGAAAGAAAGAAAGAAAGAAAGAAAGAAAGAAGAAAGAAAAAAGAAAGAACGAAAGAAAGAAAGAAAGAAAGAAAGAAAGAAAGAAAGAAAAAGAGAAAGAGAAAGAAAAAAGGAAGGAAGGAAGGAAAGAAAGATAGAAGGAGGGAGGGTGAGAAAGGAAGGAGGAAGAAGGAAAGAAGGAAGGAAGGAAGGAAAGAAAGAAAGAAAGAAAGAAAGAAAGAAAGAAAGAAAGAAAAAAGAAAAAGAAAGAAAGAAAAAGAGAAAGGAGAAAGAAGAAAGGAAGGAAGGAGGAAGGAGGAAGGAAGGAAGGAAGGATGAAAAAGAAAATAGGGGGTCGGCGAGGTGACACTAGAAGGATGAAAAAGAAAATAGGGGGTCGGCGAGGTGACACTAGAGATAAGGTGTCTACCTTGCAAGCGCTAAACAAGGAAGGACCATGGTTTAATCCCCCAGTGTCCCATATGGTCCCCCCTAGCCAGGGGCAATTTCTGAGCGCTTAGCCAGGAGTAACCCCTAAGCGTCAAACGGGTGTGGCCTGAAAAACAAACCAACAAAAATATCCAGTTACTCTCTAGAAAATTTTAAAATAGTTTTGAACTAAATAAATACAATACAAAAATAAAAAAATACAACAATATTTTTCCACAGCAGCAAGTAGATTAGGTAAGGTTAGATCATATATTTATTTTTGACTAAAATAATGGAAATATTGTTTATGAGAGAAGTAAACACAGAATGATAATCTAAATCAATGAGGGACATCTAAAGAGAGTTAGAAATAAGGTAAGGAAAAATGAAGTATAGAAGACACTACTTCTATCTACATATCTAGAAATTGGTAGGTACTAGGCAAAATCACAGGGTTGCAGAAAGTATGTTAAAGAAAAATAAACCAATATTCATATCTTTAAAATAAAATTTTATTTCAAAAGCAATGAATTGTATCTGATGCACTTTCTGTTGTTTTTTGGGCCACACCCAGTGATGTTCAGAGCTCTCCACACAGGGATCACTCCTGAGGAATTAGAGGGACCACATATGTGTAGTACTAGGAATCAAATCCTGTTCGGCCACATGCAAGGCAAGAAATCTACCTCCTGTACTCTCTCTGCTGCTCTTGTATCTAATTTTTGATATAAATAATCATTTAAAATGCCAAAATTTTGTAAATTCTTACAAGACTTTTATCACACAATACTTGAATGTAGTAGGAACACAAAAGTGTAAAATAAGAGAAAATAAATTATCTAAGTATCTTATTTATAGTTGTATAAATAAATAGAAATTTGATATGTATGGGTATAGGAAGATTATATGACTAAAATTTTAATTTTCTAAAAAGAAACAATAGTTTAAATACATGCGTACCAAAACAAGATGAGAATTAAATCTATGATACTTTCCGGGGTTTTTGTTTAAGTCAATAAGACAAAACAACCAGTTAAAGAAGGAGCATCAAGGCCAAGTTCTGAAGAGAGTCCTGACTTTTTCATTAGAAGGGGTCATCTTGAAGTTTGACTGAAGAGGGAAGCCATTAGAACAGTAAGTCTGTTTCAAAGTGGGACATATTCAGTGACAGATCACATGAGTTTCAATTCTGGGTGTAATTAGTAATTCTAGGAAGCTGGTTATTCTTTTAGCAGCAATAAAGAACATCTCAAGTCATGAGTGGGTGGTTGGAATTGTTTCTTCAAAAGGAGACTGAGAATGTATCCAACAACTTAGAAAGGAAAAACTGAGTACATTCTGCTGATTTTAGTTAATCAAGAATGAAATCATGTCTAAAAATCACTTCTGCTTCTAATCTTTTATGAGTCAATGATATCTCCAATTGTTTTTATTTACAAGAGACAGCATTTTAAATGGCACAGGTAAGTAAGATTGATTTGGAATTCTAGACTTTTATGTAAAAATTTAAGACCAAATAATTTATGTATTTACCAGAGTTATTTTTATAATAAGTCCTATTAATGATGATTTAGTAGATAATAGTAGAAATTTTGATATTTTAAGTTGACAGCAAATTGGATATGTAGATAATGAAAGATAGCCTTTTAATGCTCGTAATCTAGAATAAACTGGTTCCAGCACGGTTATCTAAATTGCCTTGCCTTGCTTTATATCATGAATTTGAGTACCTTAAAATCCAATACCAAGAATGTGAGTAACTTAAAGTAAAAAACATCAATCTCTACACCTTCCTTTGTATATTTGAATATATTGTCCTTAGAGATCTCTATGGAACACCTCCAGAAATAATTTGGTGTTTGGATGATGTGATTGGACCCAGTGATCTACTTAAATTCTCAGTTATATTCTTTTTGTTTGGATAGAGGCACATCCAGCTCAGAAATTACTCTTGGTTCTGTGCTCTGCGCTTAGAGATCACATCAAGCAGATGTGTTCTAGGAACCATATGTGTTGTTTGGGATTGAAACAATCTGTTGCATGCACCCTACCAGCTGTACTATCTTTTAGTCGCTCTGAGCTATATTCTATTTTTAATAGGGCTAAAAGAATTTTTATTTTTAATTGATTTGTTTACATTTTCTACTTATCACATTCAATATGTTTATTATTTTTATGCTCCCTGGTGGTCTAGTGGTTAGGTTTCGGCACTCTTACTATCTTTATCTTGCCTTGCATATGGCCAAACTGGATTTGATCCCTAGTACTACACGTATGTGGGAATGAAGAATGAAAAATAACATAGGTATTGCCACTGAATTTATATACAGAATTGGTGTTGTTTAATAGTCAGAGTATATTAGGACGATAAAGAAAAAAGAATGGTTTGGAGGTCTGAGTGAAATATTTGCAAAAGTTTGTATTTGACATTTGATAGTAGACAATGATGAACCTTAAATTCTTGCCAGGAGATCTTCAGAGGAATTGGAGAAAAGCACTTTTTTTTCCCCCTTTTTGGGCCACATTCGGTGACGCTCAGGGGTTATTCCTGGCTATGTGCTCAGAAATAGCTCCTGGCTTAGGAGACCATATAGGACGCTGGGAATCTAACCAAGGTCTGTCCGGGGTCAGCCGCTACAAGGCTTCATACTTAATGCCCTCAGTGGAGCTTAAACGTGGCCACGGGACATCCTTTCCACTCCAGCCCCATCTCAGGACCCTCCTGTGGGGTAGGGCCAGCATAGGTGATCTGCCCTTTAGGGCCAGACAGACGGGCGCTGGGCAGAATAAGGGAACAATAGTCTAACTTAACCCCTCCCACCGAAAAAAAATGGGGCTGTTCTTGGGTCTTCCCTAACAGCTTTTCTTCCATCCCATCAGTCCTCAATTTCCAAACTAAAAATTGTAGGTTCTTTACCCTGGTACCATAATTATGTTCATAATTTTAGATTGCTTTCAGGAAAGGAAATGAAATGCTCAAGACCCACTGGACAATATTTCATGGTATATACTCCCTATACAGTGCTCCATACCTGTTTTTCTTTGTGAGTCTTGCCAGCAGTTTGTCTATTTTGTTTATTCTTTTGAAAAACCAGCCCTCCTGGTCTCATTGATTCGTTGTATTGTTTTCTTTGTTGCTATTTGTTTCTTTCTGCTCTGGTTTTTATTATTTCTTGTCTCCTACCTGTGTTTGGGTTTCTTTGCTGCTGGTTTTCCAGATCCTTAAGGTGTCCATTTAAATAATTAAGTAAATGAATTGAATTTCCCAAGAGAAAGAGAAATAAATATTTTCCCCAAAGAGAAAATATTCATGGTAAGCACACATTAAACATTTTGATGTTTGTTTTAGGACCCATCCTGCCTGTGCTTAGAGGTTAATCCTCGCTCTGCACTTAGAAATTACTCCTAGTGGTACTCAGGGAACCATATGGGATATGGGGATTGATCCTGGATTAGCCAAGTATAAGACAAACAACAATACCACTGTCCTATCACTCTGACCCCAATATACACATTAAATTTAATAATAAAGAAATGACTAATTTATCTCATATTAGCATAAAGAAAATGCAAATAATAAATATCAGTAATGTATTTCTGAGAAACAATAAAAGTATTTATTAAATAATATAAATAAATGATATAAAAGCAAATTTCAACAATCACAGATAAATTAATACTATGTCAAGAATAAAATGAAAAGTAAATGCTTTATAAATTGATTATATGTATTTTAACTTTTCAATACAAATATTATCTATTATTTTTTAATTGTTAAGAAAGAATGTTTGGGCATGGAAATTTAGGTCTGTAACACCATAATACTTCACATACTCTAGTAAAAGTTTCCCTAATTTATCTCTAAATTGGGTTATACATTTCCCTTTAGGAATATTCTATTTGCGATTAAGATGCTTTTTCATATTACTTTAGTGGTCTCAGCACATTGAATGATGATTGTAAAGAACTAAATTGACAGGAACTAAATAGATGTAAGGAAATTTATTTTTCCAAGGCAAGCATGCTAATCTTTAGGCCAGGGGTGGAGAAATGAATGAGGCTCTTTGCCTCTTATCATTATTTTGTATACTGTGGCTCTTTGCCAACTTTGGATTTTGTTCAGCTGCTTTTGAGGAGGGACCTCTGAGGAGAGATCTCCGAACTCATCATCCTGTCTCCCATCCCTCAGAAACAACTGCATTGGCCAGCAAGCCGGGACCGGTGTTTCACATGTTGGGTCACATCTTGCCGTTAGTTCTTGGTGTGGAGGACGCAGCACTCCCTCACCATCACTGCAGGGTTTTTACCCTCACTCAAAATGGCAAAATGCAATATGTGTTTAATAGATAATTATTAAAATTAGCTGCTTTTGTGTGAGTGTTTGTCTATTTTGGCAGGTCAGTGCATGGTGTGGCTCTCTGACTCTCACAGTTTAAAATTTTGGCTCTTTGTGTTGAACTTGTTCGTCTCCCCTGTTTTAGGCCTTTATCTGTTACAAAAAATATTTAGAAATACTAAAGCTTTTCAGAAACCAGGTGATTTCTATTTCTGAAGAATCTCTTAATAGAAAACCTAAACAGAGAAAAACACATTTTGTCTATTATATTAATTGTTAGGGACACCATTACAAACTATCATAGGTATAGGGCAAAAATACATATTAATTAGCCCACAGTACTGGAGTAGGATAAAGGTGTCAGTCCTTATGTTTCTTTCCTCACGATTTGTACTTGTATCACCTTATCCTTAGATGTCTTTTAACTTGGTGCATGCACATCTCTAGAGAGTTTTGTTTCCTTGTTATAAGTATATCAGTCATATTGGATGAGAGTTCTACTTTCATGACCTCATTATACCTTAGTTATCTCTTTAGAAGAACAATCTTCAAATACTGTCACACTAAGATTCAGGCTGCATTAGATGAGTAGTTATTATCACTTAACATACAATCTTACAGTACTACTTTCAGTAGCACTTGTATTCATTTGTAAATTTTGTATAAATATAAAATAAAAAGCAATTATGACTAAAGATAGTATCAAAAGTCAATGATTCAGAATGCTTGTAAATAGAAGACTTAGGTCAAATGACCTCCCTCTGATTGTCAGTGTGAATGTGGTAGTATTTAAAGTTATGTTATCATGAAGAGTTTGTACCCTTGTGGTACAACTTGATTGAAACTTGGTCAAAGAAAACAAACAAGGGAGAAGCTAAGCAGATAAATCCCCACTGATTTCTCTTAAACTATACGTAAGATATTAATACTCTTGGTTTTCCTGGTCACCTTATTGACTGATTTTTTAAATTATTTATTTATTATTTATTTATTATTTATTTATTTATTTATTTATTTATTTATTTTGTTTTTTGGGCCACACCTGGTGACACTCAGGGGTTACTCCTGGCTATGCGCTCAGAAGTCGCTCCTGGCTTGGGGAAACATATGGGACACCGGGGATTGAACCGCGGTCCATCCAAGGCTAGCGCAAGCAAGGCAGGCACCTTACCTCTAGCGCCACCACCTGGCCCCAATATTTTATTTTTGATCAAAGTAGATTACATAACTTTCATAGTAATATTTTAGGTACATATTAACATTGAAACGGGGGAGTTCCTACCACCGAAGTTGACCTCACTTCCCCCCCCCCCATTCACTTTCATGACTCATTCCAACTGTAGCCAGTACAATAGGATCTGGCTTCACTTCCTCTCATTCTTCTTTATCTTCCTTTCGTCCTTCCTGTCCCTTTCTCTTTCCTCCTTTTCTTTCTTTCCACCTTCCTGTCCCTCCCTCTTCTCTCCTTTTCTTTCCTTCCTTCCTTCCTTCTTCCTTCCTTCCTTCCTTCCTTCCTTCCTTCCTTCCTTCCTTCCTTCCTTCCTTCCTTCCTTCCTTCCTTCCTTCCTTCCTTCCTTCCTTCCTTCCTTCCTTCCTTCCTTCCTTCCTTCCTTTCTTTCTTTCTTTCTTTCTTTCTTTCTTTCTTTCTTTCTTTCTTTCTTCATTATGTCTTCCCTTTTCTCTTCTCTTTTTTTCTCTGATTCATCTTCCTCCTCCTTTTTCTCCTTTTCACCCTCCTCTTCCTAATTTTCTCCTCTTCCTCTTTTTGGCCACACCAGGCTTACTCCTAGATCTTTGCTCAGGGTATAATCCTTTTGTACTTGGACTTCAGAAACCAAATGGGACTTCTGAGATCTAGCCATGATTATGTAAAAGGCAACTGCCTTTTGCTGTACTTTTGCTTCAGCCCACATAATTATTGGCTTAATTCAACTAGTTTGAAGAATGCTACTTGAAGACAACATACCTGGTTGATATTCCAGTGTGAATTACTTGTCTCTCTGAGATTAACCATTATAGATAGCAATATGGATGATAATTCTTGAAATACAATTGCAGAATTACTTAAACTTTCACCTTTGTTTAATTAATAAGTGCAAATAGAAGGCAAATGAAAAAACGTAAATGGTTGTGGCATTTAATAAACAGAAGAAAGATAACACATTGTGAATAAAAGATAAAAGATGAATACTTGACACTAATCAAGACATTACAGGGAAAATAATGAATTTAAACTATATTTCATTTTTATACTTTAGACTATTTATTGATTGTTTGATTGGATTTTGGCCACACCCTGTGGCGCTCAGGGGCTACTCTTGTTGCTGTACTCAAAAATCACCCCTGCAAGGCTGGGGGACCACATGAAATGCCAGGAATCGAACTAGTCAGCTGCATATAAGGCAAACACCCTACCACTGTGCTATTTCTCCAGCCCACCATATTTTGTCTTAGATAGCTTTGAGAAAATGAAGAATTCTATATTCCCTAAAGGATCTCTTATTTGTGATAACTTCTGGTGGACTTTGCTGCGAATCTGCCCAAGAATTTGGTGATACAACAATAAGACAGAGGAAAAAAAATGAAGTTAAGAGTGGAAATGCTTGTGGGTGTTCAGTAAACTCAAAGAAACAATGGAACTGTATTGCTGAGATTTTAGACAAGTGTGAAGATAAAATGAAGTCGATTTTACTAAAGCCAGTGAAAATTCTAAGTGAAGTAAACATGCTTGAACATGAGTCCTGATCCCTGAAGGAGACTGCTGAGGAAGACCCTAGTGAACTTAATCAATTTAATCATCAAGGAACTTAATCATCAAGGATTACTGGCCAGATAGGCAGTCCCAGCCCACAAGGAAGTACCATCTCCTGTCTAGTGCCTTTATAAAGCCTCTGCATTCCTCTAATTTTGGCTTCCTGATCTCTGTGGAAGACTACTAAAAAAAGAACACAGTGAACTTAATCAACTTAATACCATCAAGGTTCATAGGCCAGAAAACAGAGAAGCAGGGAGGGGCATGGGCTCTGCTTTGCTACAGGCCATGTGCATCTGGTTATGTACCCCACCATGAGACACAGTAAAATCCAAACTACAAGCGTGTCAATGGAAAAACAATGCAGGACAGCACCATGCACAGAGAATGAAGATTATAGCTCTGATGATCCAGAGAGTACCAACTGCATAGTTAACCTCTCAAATAAGGAGTTTAGAGTAATAATAGCGAGGATGCTCATAGAACTGAAAAAAAGAATAGATCAAGTTGAAGAGAACACAAAGAAAAAATCAGAAAACTCCAAACTGAAATGACAGGACTGAAAAACTCAGTAGATGAAATTGAAAACTCAATGGAAAGCCTTTCCAACAGAGTAACAGCAGCCAAAAACAAAAACAGCGAACTGGAAGATGAGATGCAGAACAAATTAATACAGCAAAAGAGACTGGAAAAGAACCTTAGAGGAAACGATCAGATAATGGAAAAAAATACTCAAAGCATGTGAAGAGATGAAAATGAAAGTCCTTGACAAATTCAACAAAAACAACATTAGAGTCATTGGAGTCCAGAGACCAGGAGGAAAGTCTCCAGGAAGAATCAATAGTCAAGGATATCATTACAGAGAAACTTCCAGAGCTAAAAATGGCATGCAACTAAATACTGTATGTCCAAAGAGTACCAGCTAAAAGAGCCTGAAGAAAAGCACCCCAAGACACATGCTAGTCACAATGACAAATCTCACAGATAAGGTTAGAAAACTGAGCAGCAAGATCAAAAAGGAAAAGTGCAATCAAAGGAGCATTCTTAAGGTTTGCAGCAGACCTGTCACAAGAAAGCCTCAAGGGTAGAAGGCTGTGGTGGGATATAGTGACAAAACTAAACAAAATGTATGCTTTGTCTAGAATACTGAACCCAGCCAGACTCACTTTCAGGTTTGAAGGAAGTATCCATAGATTCACGGATAAACACAGCTCAGAAACTTTACAGACTCAAAATCAGCCTTAAAAGAAAAACAGAAAGGTCACTATAAGAAAAGACCAACCAAGAGACACACTCAACTTCTACACAATGATGACACTAACTCCCATGACAATTCTTTTCAATGTTTATGGACTAAATGCACCAGTTAAGAGACACAGAATGGCAAAATAGATAAAAAATAAAAACCTGAAGCCAACATTCTGTTGCATACAAGAAACATATCTAAATAGTCAGAACAAACATAGACTCAAAATCAAAGGCTGGAGGAAAATTATCCAAGCAATCAACTCTCTCAAAAATGCTGGAGTGGTCATATTAATATCAGATGACATAAACTTTAGACCAGGGGTCTCAAACTCAATTTACCTTGGGGCTAGCAGGAGGCAAAGTTGGGTTGATCCTTGAGTGCAAAGTCAGTAGTAAGCCTTGAACATTGGGGTGTGTGACCCAAACAACTAAAACAAAACAAAACAAAAAAAGATTCCTCTAGGACAGGGCCACAAAATGTTGTATGGAGGGCCGCAAACGGCCAGTGGGCCACGAGTTTGAGACCCCTGCTTTAGACTCAGAGAACTTGTCAAGGATAGCAATGGTCATTTTATACTAATTAAAGGATATGTACAGCAGGAAGAAATCACTCTCCTAAACATATACACACCCAATGAGGGACCAGCAAAATATTTAATACAATTGTTGACAAACCTGAAAGAAGACATTAATAGCAACACAATAATAGTGGGAGATCTCAACACTGCCCTGTCACTCTTTGATTGGTCAACCAGGCTGAAACCCAACAAGAATATAATAGCTCTAAAAAGAGAAGTGGAAGAAAGTGGACTATAGGGTACGCCATCTCCAGAAAACTGGATATACATTTTTCTCTAATGCACATGGGCCATTTTCCAGGATAGATCATATGCTGGACAATAAAATACATTTCCATAAAATCAAGAGGATAGAAAGTGTATAGACTACCTTCTCAGATCACAAGGCACTAAAATTAGAAGTGAACTACAAAGGGTCACAGAAGAAAAACTTTAACACCTGGAAATTATACAGCACACTGCTGAACAACCGGTGGTTCAAAGATGAAATCAAAGAGGAAATCCAAACATTTCTGGAAAAAATTGCAATGAATATACAAAATATCAGAATTTATGGGACACAGAAAAAGCAGTACTAAAAGGAAAATTTATAGCTTTGCAAGTGCACATCAGAAAGGAAGAAGGGCTTACATAAACAGCGTAATGACACAGCTTGTAAAAATATAAAATGATCAAAAAAGGAGCTAAAATAGGTAGGCAGAAGGAAATAATAAAACAGACCAGGGGTCTCAAACTCAATTTACCTGGGGGCTAGCAGGAGGCAAAGTTGAAGTGATCCTTGAGTGCAAAGTCAGTAGTAAGCCTTGAACATTGGGGTGTATGATCCAAACAACTAAAACAAAACAAAACAAAAAGAAATTCCTCTAGGGCAGGGCCACAAAATGTTGTATGGAGGGCCGCAAACGGCCAGTGGGCCACGAGTTTGGGACCCCTGCTTTAGACTCAGAGAACTTGTCAAGGATAACAATGGTCATTTTATACTAATTAAAGGATATGTACAGCAGGAAGAAATCACTTAGAGCAGAAATCAATGAAATGGAAAAAAAAATTCAAGATCAACAAAAGCAAAACGTGGTTCTTTGAAAAAATAAACAAGATTGATAAACCTATAGCAAAACTAACAAAGACACACAGATAAAAACTTAATAAACTGCATTAGAAATGAAAAGAGTGAGATCACCATGGATAGTGCAGAGATTCAAAAGGTAATCAGAGACTACTTTGAGAAATGCTATGTCATAAAACATGAAAACCTGGAAGAAATGGATAAATTCTTGGACTCTACAATCTCCCACAGTTAAGCCTGGATGATCTAGCATATCTAAATAGACCCATCACTACTGAGGAAATTAAAAGAGTAATCAACAGTTTTCCTAAAAACAAAAGCCCAGGCCCAGATAGATTCATTAACAAATTCTTTCAAACATTTGTAGAAGAACTTATACGAATCCTTTCAGGCTCTTTTATGATATTAAAAATTAGGAAAACTCCCAAATAGTTTCTATGAACCTAATATCACCATCATACCAAAACCAGACAGAGAAGTTGCAAGATATTTTGCAAGACCAATATTCCTCATGAACACAAATGCAAGATTCTCAACAAAATTCTGACATATAGGATCCAATGTCTCATCAAGAAGATCATACACGACCAAGTAGGTTTCATTCTAGGAATGCAAAGGTTTGTTTAACATACATAAATCAATCTACATAATACATCATATCAACAAAAATAAAAATAAAAATCATATGGCCATATCAATAGATGCAGAGGAATAATTTGTTAAGGTCCAACAGCCATTCTTGATAAATCTCTCAAGATGTAAATGGAAGGAATTTTTCTAAATGTAGTCAAGGTCATTTACCACAAACCAATGGAAAATATTATTCTCAATGGTGATAAACTAAAAGCACTTCCTCTAAAATCTTGTACAAGAAAAGGCTGTCCTCTATCACCATTCCTATTCAACATAGTGCTGGATGTTCTTGCCATAGCAATTAGGCAAGGAAAAGATATCAAGGGCATCCAGATAGGGAAGGAAGATGTCAAGCTCTCACTGTTTGCAGATGACATGGTAGTATATTTAGAAAACCCTAAAGACTCTACCAAAAAGCTTCTAAAAACAATAGATAAATAGAGCAAAATGGTAGGCTACAAAAGTAACATACAAAAATCAATGGCCACTTATACACACCAATAATGATAGAGAAGAAATGGACATAAAAAAACAAGCCCATTCACTTTAGTGTCACACAAACTCAAATATTTTTGAGTCAATTTATCAAAAGACATGAAGGATTTATTCAAAGAAAACTACAAAACTCTGCTTCAAGAAATAAAAGAGGACACAAGGAAATAGAGATGCATACCCTGCTCATGGATTGGCAGGATTAACATCATTAAAATGGCAATACTCCCCAAAGCACTGTACAAACATAATGAAATCCAAATAAAAATACCCATGACATTCTTTAAAGGAGTGGATCAAAAACTCCTTAAATTTATTTGGAACAATAGACATACACACAAATAGCTAGAGCAACCCTAGGGGGAAAGAAGTATGGGAGACATAACTTTCCTAAACTTTAAATTGTATTATAAAACTATAATCATTAAAACACCTTGGTATTGGAAAAAAGACAGACCCTCAGATCAGTGGAACAGACTTGAGTATTCAGAGAATGTGCCCTAGTTATATAATCAACTAATCTTTAAAAAAGGGGCAATAAATGCAAAATGGAGTAAGAAAAGCCTCTTCAACAGGTAGTGTTGAAGCAATTGGTCAGCTGCTTGCAAAAAAGAATACTCTAGCACCATGCACAAAGGTAAAATGCAAATGGTTAAAGATCTAGATATCAAACCCTAAACCATAAAGTCTATTGAAGAACACTTAGGTAAAACACTCCATGACATTGAGATAAAGGCATCTTCAAGGCAAAAACAGCACTCTCCTTAAAAGTGGAAACAGAGATAAACAGATGGGATTATATTAAACTGAGAAGCTACTTTGCTTCAAAGTAGATAGTGTCTAGGATACAAAAGCCACCTACAGAATGGGAAAAACTATTCACCCAATATCCATCAGACATGAAGCTAATATCAAAAATATTTCTTACTGTTGGAACTTAACAATAAAAGAACATCTACCCCATCAAAAATAAGGAGAAGAAATGAACAATTTCTCAAAGATGAAATACAAATGGCTAAAAGGCACATGAAAAAATGTCCCACATCACTAATTATCAAGGAGATACAAATCAAAACAACAATGAGGTACCGACTCATGCCATAGAGACTGGTACACATCATAAAGATCAATAACAGTAAGTACTGGTGAGGCTGTGGGGAGAAAGGAGCTCTCATTCACTGCTGGTGGGAATACCGTCTAGTCCAGCCTTAATGAAAAACAATATGGAGATTCCTCAAAAAACTGGAAATTGAGCTCCCATATGATCCAGCTATACTATTTCTAAAGATATACCTTAGGAACACAAAAATGCAAAACAAAAATCTCATTCTCACACCTATATTCATCGCAGCTCTATTTACAATAGCCAGACTTTGGAAACGATCAAGATGTCCTTTAACAGAGGGATGGTTAAAGAAACTGTGGTACATATATGCAATGGAATATTATGCAATCATCAGAAGAGATGAAATCATGAAATTTTCCTATACATAAATGGACATGAAAACTATTATGCTGAGTGAAATAAGTCAGAGGGAGAGAGAGACATAGAATAGTCTCACTTATCTATGTGTTTTAAGAAAAATAAAAGACATTATTGTAATAATGACCAGAGAATAGGGCCAGAAGGACTGCTCATGCTATGAAGCTCACCTCAAGGAGGGGTGAGTGCAGTTAGAACACTAACAACTACCATGTTATTAGTGAGAGAATTAGAATGTCTGTCTCAAATACAGGCAGGGGGTGTGGTCGGAGGGAGATGGGGTGCATTGATTGTGGGAATGTTGCACTGGTGAAGGGGGGGTGTTTATTTTGTGACTGAAACCCAACTACTGTCATGTTTGTAATCATGGTGGTTAAATAAAAATATAATAAAATAACATAAATAAAGAAAAAATAATGCGAATAAGACAGAATTCGAAGTAGATCAAAGAATTTAGACTTTGCAAGACTCCTGTATCTAATAATGGCCAGAATAAAGAACAGGAGAGCACAATCTACGGTGAATGCATTTAATAATACAATTCTGAAAACCTTGAGCTCCCAAATTATCTTGAATTTTCTTTTACTGAGAAGCATCTTCTTTCTTTACAATTCCATATGCAACTTGATGTCAATTTGAAGCAGCATCTACATTACCTGCCCATACCTTAGCAGTGATCCACAAGAAATTACAAGCGTGATGAATATATATTTTTAAGGACCTTGAAGCATGTATAAAGGTGGTTCTATGTTATTTAATTAATGAAAACTTATCAAATAAAATGATATACTAGATTATTATTTAAGACATAACCATCTAAGTCTTTAGGGCAATTTAATATTTAAGAAATCTCTTTAGTGTTCCTTCATATCACTTTTCTTTACAAGTTGTAATGTCCCTCACTTCTAAAACCAAAGTTGATCAGTCATTATTATAAACCTGTGAGAAAATATTGACACCTCTTGACCTCTTGTTTTTGCATGTCATAATTTGATCATATGTATAAAAATTTTGTTTACTTTGTATCCAAAAGATGTCTCCTTTTGCCATTCTTTACATGAAATGATAGTGATATTTTTACTCATTCCAATTTATAACAAAAATAGTCTCATTTTGTACTCTTTTATATTTTTTAAAATAGTGTTACTAGTAGTTCTTCCTCCATGTTGTTTAGATTTAGTGGCAAAGGTTTAAAACGCTTCAAACCAAAGCCTTCTAAATTTTAATTTTGGTAGAATTTAAAGCTCTGGGTATTTCTTCTGGGAATTTTCAACTGGCTTGTATTTTGTCATTTTTTTACTGATGCAATTTTTCTTTCTCTGTCTCTAGCACATAATATCCCTGGGAGAAATACAAAATGTACACATATTATAAAAATGTTTTCTGTAGCAGCAGGGACCTTGGAAGGTCTGACTTTGAGTTTCATTTTTCTTTATGCTATTCTAAACAATATATTATATTCTTCATTTCAGAGGAATCTTATAGTAAAAGGACAATTTATTTCTGAATCAACTTCACTTGGAAAAAGAGAAATCTTCTTAAAAAAACTACATGGTTTTCTTCTTCTTGGTTATACTTTTTATAACTTCTCTACAGATTCAATTTAGTCCTTTGTTTGAAAGCAAAATTTTAGCAATTGGTGGTTTATTTCCTGTATCTTTTGGATGATATCCCAAAGATAACTATTAATTGATAAGTCACTACTCATTTCTTAGGTTTATAATCCAATTCATATCATTTACTTGGCTATCTATTTCTATTGAGGTATTTTGGTTTACCATGTTATTGATGTCATTGTTATAAGCTTACAAAGCTATTTCACTATATCCACCACCCAAGATCCAGTAGCTCTTCACCACTTTCCCCATGTTCCTCATTCCTTTCTTTTGAACACTATCGGCTACTTCAGCTCTCAGTTGTGTTTGCAATAGTATCTCAGTATAAAACATTACTCTTAATTCTAATTTTCAAAATGTAAAAATGTGTTTGAATTATAAATAACCATTAACACATATTATATATTTTTAAAGTTAACAATAAATACATTTCTATACAAATATACAGGCACAGCTTATATATATCATTATTTTAATAAGACAGACCATGATTTGTAACTTTATTTACACCATTCTGGGGTAGTTATCACTTCCGTCAGTTAAGGTATAGTAAACACTATTATTCATCTAAGTATAAGTGCAAGTCTTTTGGGGATCATATGAATTCTAATGAAAGCCTTGGTATTTTATATAATAATAATAATAATAATAATCAGTATTTATGACAAGGATATTTTAAAATGGTACTAATTTTTACATTTATTTTGTTGCTGAGATTAAAATAATATTCTAGACACTGTCTTTTCATACCTATAGCATAGATAGAAAACTGTTTTTCAAGAAATGTTTATAATGGAATTCAAGACAAAGAGGTTTTTCAAATTTACACTATTGCCATCTATCTAGTTAATAATATATATATATATAATTTAATATTTTACAAAATGGTCATTTTCCCTTTTAGTGATTTAATTTTATCTTCCTTGTCTAATAACTATGGCAATCAACAAAGCACTGGACAACCCAAGTTGACTATTGTATAGTTTGTTCTCAAGTTTACCAATTTTCTCTTTTTTTTTTTTTTTTTTGTTTTGGGGTCATACCTGGCAGTGCTCAGGGGTTACTCCTGGCATTGTGCTCAGAAATTGCCCCTGGCAGGCTAGGGGGACCACATGGGATGCCGGGATTCAAACCACCATCCTTCTGCATGAAAGGCAAAATGCCTTACCTTCATGCTATCTCTCAGGCTCCTCAATTTTCTTAATAACAGAATTATTATCCTACAATGTTACACTAGTCTGCTTCCTTGTATGGTAAAGAGTTTCTTTATAAAGCTATATGTGCAATAATATGTGCACATATTTGACTTGCATGAGAAAATTATATAGAAAAATGAATAGGCATTATCTTGGGCAGTTTTTTATCCTAAGGAGAAATGAAATTTTCTATTATAAGTTATTTCTTTTAACTATAAATGTAACTTAGAGATAAAGTTTGTGTTTGACTCCCAGCACTCCCAAATCAAGACCAAATAAACCAAAACCTTTCTTTGAACATTTTGTTGTGAATCATAATGTACACTTAAATTTTATCTCTTTTTATCAAATTATTACTGCTAGAGAAGACTCAAGAGAAAAAGAGGAATATTTTTAACTTGCTCGCTTGTATTTAGTCAATACTAATATAAAAATTAACTTTTACGGGGCCGGGTAGGTGGCGCTGGAGGTAAGGTGTCTGCCTTGCAAGCGCTAGCCAAGGAAGGACCGCGGTTCGATCCCCCGGCGTCCCATATGGTCCCCCCAAGCCAGGGGCGATTTCTGAGCACATAGCCAGGAGTAACCCCTGAGCGTCAAACGGGTGTGGCCCAAAAACCAAAAAAAAAAAAAATTAACTTTTACCAATATTCAATGCTCTTTGCATTTATTACTTAATATTGTTATCAATACTTTTACTTCATTGTCTTTTTTTCTTAAGCATCAGGAACATTTATTATTAATACAAATTAAAACAAAATGGGTCCAAAGCACAACTTGTTCTCCCTGGTAATTTTCATTCACATTTTTTTTATTTTATTTAAACACCTTGATTACATACATGATTGTGTTTGGGTTTCAGTCATGTAAAGAACACCACCCATCACCAGTGCAACATTCCCATCACCAATGTCCCAAGTCTCCCTCCTCCCCACCCGATCCCTGCCTGTACTCTGAACAGGCTCTCCATTGTCTAAATTTTACATTTTATAAATAAATGTTAAAAGGCTATTTGAAAATATGCAATATAATAGTAGATTAATAATTTAGGTTACAATGAATATTCAATATATTATGATATAATGCCTTTCCCGTTTTTCATTCACTAGCAATATTAGTTTTGGAAAAGTTGTCTGAGTTTTCCTTTCTACATCCTTTCAAGAAACTTGGGTCAGAGAAATCATATAGCAGGCATGATGCTTGCTTTGCACGTTGCCAATTTGCATTCAATCCCTGACTTCATATGGGAACCCTTGATCTCTCCAGAGTAACCCCTGAGATCAGAGCCACCAGTAAGCCCTGAGCACTACCAGGTGATCCAGAAACAAATATATGTAAGTATATATATATATATATATATATATATATATATAATTCTTTATATAGAAAGAATATTTTCTTTAAATTAACTTTTTTTTGTTTTTTTTTCAGCCACACCCTATTGATGCTTAGGGGTTACTCCTGGCTAAGCGCTCAGAAATTGCCCTTGACTTGGGAGGACCATATGGGACGCCTGGGGAATCGAACCGCGGTCTTTCTTTGGCTAGCGCTTGCAAGGCACTAGACACCTTACCTCTAGTGCCACATCACCAGCCCCAAATTAACATTTTCTAATCTATTTTAGCAGTATCATTACTAGGCTACATGGAAGTAGACCTTAGAGTTTTCAGATCACATCTTGGCTTTAGTCTTCTACTTTCTATATTAAATCTGACAAATGTTTGGTTAAATGTTATATGTAGCAAGGCTTCAAGTATTTAATAAATAATTAAAACTTAAAAATAAAATTATTGCAGTCTACTTATATTCTGTATATAGTCTTTGTATATAATTTCAGAAGCCAACATTAAGTAGTTTGCCACAGATCTTTAATTTTCTTCTTTGCGAAGGTTTTGGTAACATCATTAACATTGTATTAAAGCTTGTGACATTTTACTGAAAACCTCCTACCCCTGCCTCCTACTGAAGTTCCCAAAATCCTCTACCTGAAGGTGAAGTGCTGAGGCAAATATTATCCAAGCAATCTGGTTTTCTCCAAATTACCAGATGAAACTTGAAAATGTAGGTAAATTATATAGAAACACCTTTGTTTCCTTTTCATTTAAACTATATTATTGAAGCAGCCCGATTACAATAGTGTGAGTGCTAAAGCTATTGGTGTCCAAAGTCACCTCTACTCCAGTAAATGCCAATTACGCTCTGGGAAATTAGCATTAGTAAAACCCAGCCACAATATATCAAAAGAAGCACCTTTTTAAAACACTCAGATATGCTTCCTAAAAATATTCAATCTGAACACCAAAGAAACTTTAGAAAGATTTTAGTTTAAAAACCAGGTAGTTCCAGGAAAGAAAAGTATAGTTAAAGGAGTTGGAAGATTTTTCGTGATGGATTTTAGAGTAGGAAATTCCTTTGTGGGACATTTTGTGAATAGAAAAGTCATACTGATTGACAAAATGCTCCCAGAAAAGATATCTCTCTTCCGCAGCTACCAAGTCTTTTTCCAAATTTAGTTAAATTCACTGTTATTTTAAGCAGTCATTACGATTCCTTCATCAGGGCTAGGGATCTGCACATTTGTATAAATCTAAGTACCACTTTATGACTTATTACCTAAATACCAGCTCCTGTACTACAAGAGTACTATTAGGTCTTTACTGAGTGCCAGTCATATCTTCTTTTTCACCCATACAAGAAAGAATACAGTAGAGAAATAGATTTAAAAAATAAAGAATAAAAACATTTTATTGCAGAATACTGTAAATTTAAGAATTAGAGTGCAAAACTTAAGAATTGGGGTGAATTGTACTTAAAGATGGAGCAATTTTCCTTCTAACTTAGTTTACTTAATGTACAGATTCCAAGTATGTGCATCTTTTAGAGATAGTAGTGCCTTTTCTACACAAACTTTTAGTTTTTACACATAAATGAAGAGGGTAATTGACATAAATTGGAATGTTCACGATATTTTTCAGAGAAGAATTAAACTTTGAGGTGGAGATTTCTGGAAATGGAGAAAATACCCAGATTCTGACTAGAACTAGTTGTTCTCAGGGGTTACCATAGTCATTGTAAATTATCAATGTAATTTGTGAGATGCAAAGCATTATAGTGAACATGTAATGAAGAGGGAAGTCATCTAATGGTTCCCATATCTTGGATAATCTTGACCTTAGCTAGGTTTTAGTGTCCAAGTTTCAATTTTCATTGTTCTTGACTTTTTAAGTGTGTAAAGCCTATGGCATATTGACTTCCCTCACAAAAACATAATAGGCATAATTTCAAAGGAATTTGGGGATGTGTGTGGGTTTTGGGCCCACATTTGCAAAGCATTGATGGCCTACTGCTGGCTCTGAGCTCAGGGTTACTCAGGGGACCAGACATGGTCCTAGAGAAATAAACTAGAGTTCATCCACCATCATGAATACCTTTCCTCTTCCAGCCATAATACACTCTAAAAGTTGAGAAGATTTAGTTTTATTTGTCTTTACCTGAGCTTTTCCTCAACTTTCCAATATGTTTATTATAAGCATTACTTTTAAGCTAGCTGGTAGATTATTTTGTAAATAGAAAGCATGCACTATGCACAAATAAATGCAAATTATTTTAGAAAAGAGAAGAGAAAACCTTATTTCCCCTAGTTTAATTAATTAATATGATATACTTGAATATACAATTATATGAACATTAATAAATTACTTAATAAGTTACTATATAAAATAAATGAGAATATTTTTATTCTGGGTAAAATATAATAAAAACAATCCAGAACAGGGCATAAATCTCCTGACTGCATGAAGCCAATTTTTCTTAACTCCAACTTGCATTGGACTCTCCTAAAGTTTCCATGGGGCATGATAACTTGAGAAAGGAAGGGACATCTGTGTTGTAGAGTATTGCTTTGGAAATCATCTCTGTATCAGTGAAGAAGCACATAAAACAGATGCTACAGACAAACCTCCCTTGGAGAGCACTGAGAAAATTTAGGAGCAAGGCATTTTGGCTGGAAGCATGTAGGGTTGAATACATACAGCTAAAAAAAACTAAAAAGTGTAAAGAGTATGATGGGAAATAATGGCAGCTTTGCTTATGGAATTGCAAGAGAGTTCTTAGGATGATGAACATACCTTTTGCCTAAGGTGAAATGAGCCTAAAATGCCTGATTAGGGAACTGAACATGAAGAATCATGTTAGTATTAGTAGATATTGTTGGGAATCAAGGTAGTTCCACTTATGACCTCATTACAAAAGTGTATCCTTTCTAAAATGGTCTTTATAGTATATAAAATAACTGTATTATTGTTATCTGGGGACTTTACTTGATTTATATTAACTATAGAGCTTATTGACTGTAGTTAGAGTTCACAGTATCTTAGTCTTGCTTGTAGAGGATTTTGTTTTGAAGGAGAATTCTGTTTTTGTCAATGACTTAAAACAAACCTTTTGGCAGTTCATCGTTCAAAACTGTGATCCTTTCTCTACTATAGTTTCAGAAACAGAGAAGTTAGTGTTCTGTAAGGGAGTTGTTTTTCAGGGAATTATCTACAGATTCTATGAAATACTTTTCTGATATGATTGTTATTAAATCCAAGATCTTTTTCTAGAGTATTCTTTCTTGCTTTCTCTGTTGTAGTTTACTGGCATTCTTGCTCATACAAAATAGCTAGCCTTAATTAGGGCCTTAGAATTTTCCCTAAGAAATGCGACATTTTTATGCCTAGTAACTTCTCATTATTTACCTCAGTTTTCTACTCAGGTATGAAAAATACTATTTTGGGAGATCCTGTATGATCTTTAATCTTTCCATTTTTCTTCCTGATTTACTCTTTCATGCTTCTAAACACTAAATTATTATTTACTTATTTGTTTATTGCTTGTCTCTTTTACTAGAAAGTGAATTTAGGAAGACAGCACATCTTAATATTTATTATTAGACCATAACTGGATAGAGTAGTATCAGATACACTAAGTAGCTTACTAGATATCTGTTGAGTATATGAATGAATGGATGGATATATCAGACATTTTGGTGTTTAATTAATCACTGCTCTATTCCAAATTTGTCATTCATTTAATCAATTCAAAAAAACTTCTAAGTTACATATTAAACTTAGTATTATAAATATAACAGGATCACTGTCTAAGAAAATCTCAAATTAATGAGCCATAAAAAGTAAAGTAGAAATATTGATAATAAAATGTAGGAAATTACTATTAATGATATAAATGTTCACATGTTAAAATCACATTGCCTAGAAAGATAAATGTCATGGCATGGCATTATCAGAAAGATAGCTGAGATAAAAGAATTGGCAATAAGTGGATGATGGGATGAGGGACATGAGATGTTCATATTTCCACTGCATCTGATAGTCAGAAAAAAGTAGAAAAATTATATTTAAAAATCCCAAACCCAACATTTGGTCTAAGGGTATTTGAACATTTATGGAATCCATGTGATTCATTCTGTTTTGAGAATGAGTATACTAAATAATTCAAAGGTGAGTATAAAAACTCTTCAAATCTTTGGAGATTCAAGCTCTGGAGAGCCCAATTTTATTCTAAGAAGAAAATCTTAAGTTTGAGGCTACAAGACAAAAAGAAAATAATCTCCAAAACAGTTCCTTTAAAATTGTGTAGAGGGCCAGAGAGATAGCATGGAGGTAAGGAATTTGCCTTTCATGCAGCAGGACGGTGGTTGAAATCCTGGCATGCCATATGGTCCCCTGTGCCTGCCAGGGGCGATTTCTGAGCATAGAGCCAGGAGTGACCCCTGAGCACTGCTGGGTGTGACTCTCCCCCCAAAAATAAAATAAAATAAAATAAAATTGTCTAGAAATTTTTGGAAAGCATATATTACATATAGTATCCATATTACACATTGACATTCTAGAAATGACCATATGAGTATTATTCACATATATTTCCAAACAACATTCATATTTTTATTACTTATCCAATACATATATAATATGTGCATCATCTTTATCATATCAATTAAAATTTTTATTATGAGACATACAGATATAGGCTCTCAATCTTTATAATTTCGAAAACGTTGATTGACCTTTGTTTATGTGACAATAGGTAAGATCTCTCTAAGAGGATATTTCACAATATCTACAGAACTTTTGCTGGGCTAGGGTGATAGCTCAAAGGGTATGTGCTATGTCTGAAGTGTTCAGAGGTTGGAACATTGGCACAGTTTAGTCCCTTTACCATTAGGAGTGACCTCCTGATCTACAAGCTGGGACCACCAACCACAAAATGACTCTCAAGTATGGCACTGAACAAAAATGTCATTTTTTTCTTCTTCCGTGTTTTTGCTCAATATGTACACAACACTATTCTACTAACTCTAGAAATATTTCTAGAGTCATTCAGAATATTCAGTTACACATACTCAGTTCATATTCAGAACTTTGGAGAAAATGGAAATATATCTTGTGCAGAAATAAAAATATTATTGCTTATGCAGAAAGTACTATAGAATTTCCCAAGGAATTAAAATCATAATTATAATATGGTAAAGCAATTTAACTGCTGATATATACTTAAGAAAATTGGAGGGGCCAGAGTGATAGCACAGTGGTAAGGCATTTGCCTTGCACTCAACCAACACAGGATGAACCCAGTTCTAAATTCCAGTATCCTATATGGTCCCCTGAGCCTGACAGGGGTGATTTCTGAGCACAGAGTCAGGAGTAATCCCTGAGCACTGCTGAGTGTGACCCAAAAAAACCAAAACAAACAAATTGGAAAAACAAACAAAATTGGAAAGAGAATCTTGAAGAAGAATTTGTATATACATCTTTCTTTATAATAGCTGAAATGGGGGCTGGAGCGGTGGTGCTAGAGGTAAGACCTTGCAAGTGCTTGCCTAGGACAGACCATGTGGTTCGATTCCCCTGCCTTCCATATGGTTCCCCCAAGCCTGGATCGATTTCTGAGTCCATAGCCCTAAGAGTAGCCCCTGAGTGTCAATGGGTGTGGCCCCCAAACAAAACAAAACAAAAAATAGCTAAAATGGGGAGGCAACTCAATTATCAATGACAGGTAAATGAAAATGCAAATATGGTATGCATGTTTTATGTGTGTATGTGCACTGTTATATGTACATACAATATGATATTATTTAATTTTAAGAAATAAAATGATGACATTTTGAAGTACAGATGAAACTTTGAAACATTAGATCAGTGGCATAAGTTAGTCATTAAAAGTCAAAAATTGTAGACACATCTTATACAAAGTATATGAGCATTCAAAATCAGAGACATAAAATAGAATTGTGATTTCCAGGCACTAGGAGAAGTTGGAAGTTATTATTTAATAAGCATAGATTTTTAGTTTTATAAGATGAAATGAGAGTTGGAGTGAATGGTGACAGCAGTACTCTGATATTATAAATGCATTTAATATAACTAAATTATATCCTTAAAATAGTTAAGATATGGTATTTGTAGCTTGTTACAATGAAAAATTGTATAATTAGAAGCATATAAAAATAAAATCACAAAGGCTACAGTGTTTATCTCTATATTTGAAGTTACTGGTAAATTTTATTTTGTTCTGCTTTCCACTTATAATCTCTGTTGTTATGTTTGTATTGCTTATATAATTAAAAATTAAGGTACTCTATTTTGTATTTAAATATTTGCCTTTTAGGGAAATTGGCTTACATAGTTTAGTTTACACATAAATAAATTCCTGTACATAAATCCCAGAAACATTCATTTCTTTTGTTCTGCCTCTACTTTTTTTCTCTTAGTGAACCATTATTTTTTTCTGTTCTTTCACCTTTCAAAGTCAAGACAATGTGGCTGACTTATGGCAGTATTATTCATCTTTCTCTATATTCAATTAGTAATTTCAAAGGAAATGTCCAAAAACCATGTTTGTTCCTTGAGGCAAAAATAAATGTCAAAAACATTGAAAAAAGTAAATATCAGCTGTTGGAATTAAATAGGAAAGCATTTAGTGTATTGTTACTTAGAGTGGAACTCAGCACTATTTTGAACAAAAGTTTGTATATATACTAAAAGTTATTATGCATATTCTTGAAAAACAATACTTTATTCTTCTGGTTTGCTGCCATTGTTGTATGACTGGCTCTCAGGTCAAGGTAGACTGATATGGGCCCTGTGAACACAATGTGATTGAAGCTGGGAAATTGTCCCTAGCACTTGCACAGGAATTTCCTGGACAACAGTGGAGAGCAGGAGAGGAAACAATGGAAAACAAAATAAAACAATGGGCATGTAGATAAAAAAGTCAAAGGATCAGAGTCAAAAATATAGTCAAGATTTATGAATGTTTTGTAAAATAAATAATGTTCTAATATAAGGTGGCTATCAGTACTAGATAATAAAAATTTGAAGCATTCTTTGTCATATGTGAATAATTTGATTTGGGAAAAATTAGTTTTTAATCTTCAGTATCCATGAGAATTACAGATGAAAATACCCATTTTTTAAGTTTTGTGGATAATTTGGCAATAATCACTTACATTTTTTACCGCCATTATTAGGTGTCTTCATGGAACATACAAAATACATGGTGACAATAAAAGAATACATTAAAAATATTGAGGCTTATACAAAGTGATGCTCAGGGCTTAATCCTGGCTTTGAATTTATAGATAACTTCTGTAGGCTTAGGTAACCATATTGAATGCTAGGTATCAAACCGGATTGGTTGCATGCAAGGCAAATGCTTTGCCAGCTGTACTATTGTACTGATCTCACCCTTAAAATTTTTGGTGTGGGGTTTAGTATACAATTGTGTACTTACTTGTGTTCTTGCTGTGACTTACTCTTGGCTTAATGCTATGCATGATTACAAACAGTACATGAGGACCATGCGGTGCAGAGGATCTAACCAGGAGTTCTCACATACAAAGCATGTACTTCAGTCCTTTCATGAAAGATCTCCCTGAGCTACATGAGCACTAATCCAGACTTTACTCATGGAAAATGTGCACTTTTATAATATCCTTGATGCATATTGATACAAATGATACATGAAGTCATTCTTGATACAAGAGGTAAATTCTTAAATAACAACCTAATAATCTTTAGAGATGTTTAATACCATCTAAAATGTCCTTTGAGTTATCTATTTATTAAAATCAAATGATATTCTGATTATTTTTTAAAAAGATGAATAACAAGCAAAACAGTTTCCAAATGCTCTGTGAATAGGAACATTTTGTAAATTATATAAAATTTTATGGACTTGCCAGAGATTAAGATTTAATAGATCATATGAGTTAATATAAGAAGGTTAAGAAGTATATTTATTAATTTTAGTATCTATACTTGTATAATATGTCCCTATATTATTCCAATAGTTTCAAAATCTCTCAGTGCAGAGATTATGATTATTCACAATTTAAAGATGAGGAAGTTGAAGGCAAGAGAATAAGATTGGAATCCCATTTTATTCTAGAATTTAGAGCTCTTTAAAGTATCCTGTTCTACTGACTTCCAAAGAATTATTATAAACCACACTTAATAAAATTACTAAAATTTCAGGGATAATACAAACATATATTTATATATATGCCTAAGCATTGCTTTTCAGTTGAAAATATTACAATTTCCAATGAATAGAAGATTACAGGTCAATTTCTTCAATGTCATTGCTATGTTAGTTTTCCTTTTATCAGGAGTATTGGGCATATTCTGTGTTCAAGGTCTACCAGGGCCATACCAGTATCTTCAGAGTCTGGTATAATTTTTTTTAAATTATGAAATAGAGGCCACAGTGATGGCGCAGTGGTATGGCATTTACATTGCACGTAGCTGACTCAGCACAGACCAGGGTTTAATCCCCTAGTGTCCTATATGGTCCCCTAAGCCAGGAGTAATTTCTGAGTGCATTGCCAGGAATAACCCCTGCGCATCACTGGGGGTGACCCAAAATTAAAAAAAATTGTAAAATAATTTCTAAATAAGTATTATATTTTGTTCTATTAACTAAAGGTATTTGGAATGAAATGAAGTTTCTGTTTATAATCATACATTTCAATCAAAGTAATCACTAAAACATTTTAAGCAGTTGACCCATTAATTTTTTATAGTGATTAATTTAAAGGAAAAAAAGCCCCTTTTATGTCCATCTATTTATATTTGAAAAAAAAATTAAGATCCCAAGTTTTCTGAAGGAGGGATATTTAGCCTTAGATTTGAACCTGGATTCTCTCGGCCCCCAGGAGCACTCGCAGAACCCTGCCCCAAAGCTCTCGACCCAGTCCATCATCAACCTTGACATCTGTCCATCTACCATCCCATCACAGGTGTGCCATCTGAGTGAGAAACTTCTATACCTGGATTTGAACCTGGTTTCTCTAGATTCCCAGTGGTGCTTGCCTTCCCCTTCCCCAGACACTAGACTCAGCTTATATAGTCACTTGTACTGACATCTAGTCCATCTGCATACCCATCTCCAAACCACATAGAAACCAATAAGTTCCAGTGAAGTCATTCCAATTTATATATGATGCTTTCAGCACATGATTCCCTAGACAATCTACAGCATCAAAATTCAGTCAACCAAACCAAGTAATTAGTTAAAAATTTCTTTTCATGCTCAGATAACATCACATGTTTAGGAAAATAACCTGTAAGACAGATGCATTTGTATACTCAATAGATCATTTTCTTAAGTAGCAGGGAACCTGGAACACCATCATTCTAATCTACAAAATGCAAAGTTCAAAGAGGAAACTATGGAGGACAATTGCATTTGGAAAAATAGCAATAAACTGAGACAAATCTTCAAGACCATTAAAATGCCCGAGCCTGTTAGATGAGGAAATAAAATAAGCAATTAATACTTTAGCACCAGAAATCAAGGAGGCACTAGCCAGCAAAATTAAGCAATCTATAATGAATAATTCAAGCAACTCAAAGACAAACTCTTTGATAAGATGGAGAATCTATTGAAATGGATTTGAACAACTAAAGAACATGCTAGCAAGACCTTTAAGCAGAATCACACATGTGAGAGCTCTATAGATGAACTTGAAGATAAATTAAAATCCAGTAAATAAATCTAAAAGAAAAGAGATACAAAACAATGGAAGAAAATGTAAGGTACTTAACGAACAAAGACAAATGAAATAATCTCAGAATTATAAGAATAATACTGACAGGGGATGGATTTGATTTGTTTAGTGCTTCTTTTGGGGTCACAGCTGGCAGAGCTTGGAGGGTGCTCCTGGCTTTGTGCTCGGAAGTTGCCCCTGGTGGGCATGGGGGACCATGTGGGATGCCTGGATGTGAGCCAACGTTCTTCTGCAGGAAGGACAGACGCCTTGCCTCCATGCTATCCCTCCCGGTCGCACTTTATTCCTTTAATTATGTCTTTAATCCTTTTTTTCTTTTAAGAAACTCTTTTTTCTTTAGATATGTCTGAGCATATATATTTTTAGTTTTTGTCATGGATCTGGTTTCTTCTCTCTTCACCCCCAAATCCACCAGCAATATAATGTAGCACCACTTCTTCCTGCAAAGGCATATTTAAAATAGGGGAAATTTTAGCTGTAAAATTAAGCTCTTGTCTACTAGGGATAAGAACTTATACTTTTTTACAAAACAGGGAAATCTCCCACCCTGAATGTATATCATGGGGAACCAACCTAGACTCCAGGGAAATAGGCACCGACCATCCAGCCCTGATTCCTGGATCCCAGACATAGAAACGACAGAGTTCTCTGCAACAGCTCCAGGAACCAAGTCCCCTTCAGGGCATTTATAATACTGCTCTGACGCCAACGTACACCAGTTCTAAATTAATAACCTGACAACGAGGAAATGGGAACAACCAGATCTAAGAGCAAGTTATCCTTCCTCACCAGCCAACGATAAGACAAAATCAGAAGACATGTTACCCTTTGATCTGTGCAAAAGCCAAGATTGCTATATACAGATGACTGATTGTTACAACCAAGACTAGACAGTACGCATCCCGGGACCAACAACAACAGCAACAAAAAGCTCTAACCTAGCTTTTGGTCTAAAATTTGTTCAAGAAACAAGATATCTAATTCCAGAGGTCTGACTGAGACAACCGCAATTGAACGGGTCTTCCAGAAACATACTGACTCTGTCCCAGGCTCCATCCTAGGAGCAACATAATGACCAAGAACACCAACTACACAAGATGAATTAAAACGACACTGAAGAAGTAGAACTGCTAGAACCACAAAGAAAGCCTTCATCATAAGCAACATTCCTTGAGCTGCACAGTCACCAAGGTCTCTAGATACAGAGGACTGATTTTACCATCCATGACGAAGCAGAAGTCTTCCATACACCACTAAAGCACCGAGGGGAGAGTAAATGATCATGCAAGGTGTCTATAGTTAATCTCATGACAGTGTACTTCAGGGATGGAGAAACCCTGTATTTCCTAGGCCAAGGGAATTCCCTCTATAATATCCCCAATAATTACTGTGCCTATGCAGGGGGAAAAAGAAAATAAAAAAGCACAAAATAATCATTTTTCCACATATATATTTATTTATTGATTGTTTTTTGATGTCTTTATTTTGGTATAGATATTGAAGTTGATGTCTCCTTTTCTATTTTTATATTATTTTATCTTATCTTTCTTCTTCTTTTTGCACTTCAGCATGATTTGAATTCCGAACTGAGACTATTGTGTGGTGCTTCTCTTTATTGCTGTAGGGCTCACTGGATATTTAATTTGACATGTATTTTTGTATTGTTATGGTGTTTCAATTACCTTTTTTATGTCCTCTCTCAAACTGAGGCAGAGAGTCACTAGAAGGACTCCACCCATTTTCAGCATATTTTTTAATTAATTTATTTATTTTTAATTTTTTTTGCTTAATCTTTACCCCATTCTATTGCCTTTCTTTCCCTCAAACAAAACCACATAACTCGATTTATCTAGGTTAGCCTCTCAAATAGAGGGAGAAACAAGGGAGGGCACCAGGACCAAACAGATGTATGATCACTGATAGTAAGCTAGACAAAGAAGGGACTACCTATTCTAGAAGCCTGGGGGGTGATTGTGGGGGGGATGGGTTGCAGAAAGGGAACAGGGAAGGGGGGAGGACAAATTTGCTGGTGGGTATTCCCCTGATTCAATGTTAATATGTACCTAAAATACTAATGTGAAAGATATATAAGTCACTATGATCAAAATAAAAATTAAAAAAAAGATAGTCTCTTCAACAAATGATGTTGGGACACTTGAATGACACCTTGAGATATACATGAATCCATAAAGTTCTTAGATGAAAACATAGGTAGACCACTCCAAGACTTAGATCTAAAAGGAGTCTTCAATGATTGGTTTATAATGGCAAGGGCAATAAAGTTAAATCTGAATAAATGGAATTAAATCTGAATAAATGGAATTAAATCATACTAAAAACGTCTGTATGACAGAAAAACATGGGTTAAAATTAAAAGACAGCTGACCAAGTGGGAGAAGATATTTTGACTTAACACATCAAATAAAGGGTTGATATCTAGAATATACAGAGTACTCACAAAGGTTAACCTCGCAAAGCCTAAAAAAATAAAATATGGGAGTGAGGAAATAAAGACTTCTCTGAAAAAGACCATCAGATGGCCAACAGACCCATGAAAACATGCTCATCATTACTTATCTTAAGGAAATTCAAATCAAGACAATAATAAGATATTATCTTACACCTGTGATAATGGTACATATCAAAAATTGTTGGCATGGATGTGGTGAAAAATTAACTCTCACCCACTAATAGTGTGAATGCTGCCTCATTCAACCCCCATAGAAAACAGTATGGAGATTTATCTGTAAACTAAGAATCTATCTGCCACATGACCCAGAAATCCCACTTTTAAATTCTATCCCCAGGACAGAAAAACATTCATCCAAAAGTAGCAGATGTATGTACACCTCTATTTATTGCAGCACTCAATACAATAACCAAGAGTTGGACTCAACCTGGATGTCCAACAATGAATGAGTGGATCATGGAGATGTGGTACATATATACAATAGAATAGCACATAGCTGCAAAAAATGATGCTATCAGGCAATTTGCTGCAGCATGGATGGACATGGAAAATATTATATTAAATAAAGTGAGCCAGAAGAGGAAGGATACATACAGAATATCACGGACATGTGGTAATTGGAATAATTGCATGAAGAAATACAATATTTTAAATGCAAGCTTTCAAGAGCACTCTTTGCCCTAGAGCAGGGGTCTTTAAACTTTTTAAAGTGGGGGCCGGATTACGGTCCCTTAGAGAGCTGGAGGGCCGGACTATATGAGCTACTAATTCCTACTCACACTGCACATATCTTATATAAATAACATGAAAACCATTTATAAATAAACAGATCACACACCAGTATTTCAATGGGAACTGTGGGCCTGCTTTTGGCTAATGAGATGGTCAATGTCTGGTTCCATATTTGTCACTGCCAGCCATAACAAGTGATGCAAGTGGATATCAGTTAATCTTGATCTGGTTGGAGATTTCAGATGTTTCATTCTTGAAAAAGTCTGTTCACAGGCATAAGTGCTACCAAAGATGGTTACCATTTTGAGTGCATGGTTCCTGATATTTGGATATACACTGAGTGTATATGCTGGCAGTTATCTTGGCAACCAAACAGCGCTCACTGATGGCTGGCCGGATCAGACTCCTCTGCGGGCCGTAGTTTGAAGACCCCTGCCCTAGAGTATAAATAGAAAAAGAGAAATTGGGTGGAGGAGGAGAAGCCCAAATATAAAAAGATTAGACAGGGGTCAAGAGGTCTCATGTGAATTGGTGGTGTTAAGAAAGGGCAGAACTAAATTTCTCAGTCAGCAACAATGCAATAAGAAACCCAAACTTAAAAAATCAAAACTTAAAATGGGTATGTTTATTCTGGCAGGCTGGGGGGCATGCAGTGGTGGCATGAAATGCTCTCTGGGAACATTGGTGGAGGAATTGGCCCTAAAACATTGTGTATCTAAAACCCAACTATAAAGAACTTCATAAATCACAAAGGCTTTTAAAATAAATTAAAAAGATAAGTAATTATATGTGAACTTATTTTAAGATTTAAAAATTTTTATCTTTTTTGATCAAAAATTTTGATCATATTTTTATATAAATAAGTACATATACATCTATGAGTTGGCATTTATTTTTGATTAAAAATAGTTTAATTACACAAGGCTGCATTTTTTAAAAGCAATTAGCTTTCTTACTCTTTTTTTATTTCAAGTATAAATAAAGCTGAAGCTCTTGTCTTCCAAGAGTAGATTTAGGAACAATAAAGATTAGAACATGAAAATCTGGTCATGAAAAATCAGTGATGCTCAGACAACTACATTGATTTTGACTTCAATCAATTGAAGCCAAGTCATAAAGGAGACAGATCAGAAGAGGGCAGATTACTCCTGGAGCTTGTGTGTATAGAAAGTAAAAATTGGAGAGATATAACTCTAAGACCTAGGATGATGATCTTCCAGAATGCACCAAGTTGGATCAATGATGACTGGTGAAGATAACGTAAGAAAAGAAGAGAAGCTTTTATCATAAATGATTGCTCTAATAACATGACTGCTGAAACTGGAGATTCAGAACCCAAACTTAACGATTATTGCAACAAAAATGTGACTGAGGTTGACTATTACTTCCAGGTCATAAATATGGGAAACAGTCATGTATTGTAAAAAGACTTACGTTGACAAAAACATAAGATAGACAAGTGACAGCTTTAATTGGTGTATGTTGTAACCTGAATTCATTTGAAACTATGTGTGGAAATAGTGATCTGTGGTGAAGTCTATCTTCTGGGGTGTAGACTGAGTGATCTATACCTCAGACACTACACTAAGATTTCCCATTGCCAAATTACAACCACCTGAGGAAGAATATGAAAGTAAGCTCAACTTCTATTAGAATTAATAACAATGTATGAAAAGATAACATTTGCCAATGACCACAATTTTATTTGTTTGGGGCCCACAACCAGAGATGCTCAGGTTTCATCCCTGGCAGTACTTGGGGAATCATATGGGATGATTGGGGAATTGTATACGATCAAACTAGTCAGCTATATGCAAAGCCAGGTTCTTACCTACTGCATTTATCACGTTGATCCGAGTAACCACTATTTTTTGAATTGGCTGCAGCGCTTGCTCTGTACTTTTAGCAGTTCACAGAATAACATCTGACTTTATTTTGTGAAACTGAGTTAGGAATGTAGCAGATTTTCATTGTAACTGTCCTCTATAAATTATAGAACGTGCATTATTTTCCTTTATCCTTATTATTTTTTGATAATTTATGGATGTAGTCTCTAGTTATATAAATGTTGGCCACACATTTGTTACATAAAAGACAATCCACAGTAATATAGGGCAGAGTTTTATGTATTTACATTCTATCATATAATAAATTAAATAAAATATAGATAGCAGGAGTCAAAGAGCTAGAAATTCCCTTTTATAAAATGAAAACAGTGAAAACCTTCTGTCCAGAATTCATCACTTAGCAAGAAATTCAAAATCAGTACCATGGTTCAATTAACCTCTCAACAACAGAATCCTGACTTTGGTTTGATTGCAATTTTGACTAACACTTACGTAATGGAGTTTTATTATAAATATTTAACACAGTTTGAAGCATTGGTGTCCAGGGTTACAAGCTATTGTAGTTTAGAAAAACTGCATCTGAAAATAAATTAGAGCAGAGATCTCCTTTGGTGAAATACATAATTAATTTTTTTCTTAAGCTTCACTTATATTGTTAAATCAGGAAAGATAACTCTCAGTCCTTATGTTAAAATTTTATTTTCTTAATTTATGGTGAAGCAAAATATAGGACTTGCCTAACCGCTATAGCAAGTACTTCCAGTACTATATTGAAGAGCAGTGGTGAGAGAGGACAGCCCTGTCTTGTACCAGAATTTAGAGAAAAAGTTTTAGTTTTTCTCTATTGAGTATAATATTTACCATTGGCTTGTGCTAGATGGCTTTAACTAGATTGAAAAAGGTTCCTTTCATTCCCATCTTGCTGAGAGTTTTTATTAAGAATGGGTGTTGGACCTTATCAAATGCATTCTCTGCATCTATTGATAGGATCATGTGCTTTTTATTTTTCTTGTTGTTGATGTTGTGTATTATGTTGATATATTTATAGATGTTAAACCATCCTTGCATTTCTAGAATGAAACCTACTTGATCATAGTGGATGATCTTCTTGATGGGGCATTGGATCCTATTTGCCAGGATAGAAAAGGAAGAAGTCAAGCTCTGTTTGCAGATGACATGATACTCCACTTAGAAAACCCATATTTGTAATAAAGGTGTTTAAATAAAGATATTAATAAAAACAACTCTCAAAAATTAAAATAAGTATAGGACTTAATTTTATTTTGATCTGCAATTGGAGATGGTGCAAATGCAATAATGTATGCATAGGAAACTCAACTTTTCAATTTTATTCAAGGTCAGAAAGTATCAAAAGCCCCTTATGTGACTTAAAAGAATTAAATAAAAATAACACAATTGATTCAAAGTTTCAAAAAAATAAACCCACAGGACTTAAATTAAATATACTGAATATTGGTGGAGAGGGTTCATGAATAGCAGATTAGATGTAGGAAGTAAATATCTCCTCTATTAGTCACAAAGAGAAATAAATATGTACAAGATGGGTTGTAAAAGTCTAGTTATAAAAACACTAGTTATAAATGTAGCATCAATGAACCCAAACAACAACAACAATAATTGTTTCCTGGTCTGTACTATGGACTGCAGGAAGTTTATGTTATGTTTTCACCACTCTTCATTTTGAGGGTTTCAGGAGAAAAAAAGAATTGCTGTGGGCTCCATTTAGATTGGGATTACTTGCTTAAGATCAAACAATGTGATGAAAGCAAAATAATTTTCCATCTAAAAATTAGTAAATAAATAAAATACAATATAAAACTGCAATGAATCAGTATTCTGTCTTAACAAAAATTTAATTTTCATAACACGTTATAAGATGGATGCAACTTTTAAACATGCTTATTTAAATAATCATAAAATGGCATAAGCTAGTTTGAGAGATAAACTATCAAATGGTTCTATTTGCCTGAGGTAGAGAAAAAAAAGCCAGAACCAGATTACAACAGGGGTTGGGGCAGCAGAGAATTAGGATTTATTCTTGAATGGGGATGATGGAGTTTCTGTTTAGGATGATGAAAAGAGGGTAAGGATGGGAGTGAGGGTTGAATGTCATTGTGAATGTACTTGAAAACTCAGATGTTATGCTTAAAACTGGTGATAATAATGAAGTTTATTGCAGAATAATAATGTTTAAGGAAAAAACAATGAGGAATAGGGTTGAAAAATGCGTTTCCCCCTTTTACTACATATTATTATATTTTGTTTTAAATAATTTAGAAGTATTTTCTTTTGCTTTGTTTTAAAATGCATTTTATTTTCCAGTATTGAAATTGACAGTGCAGATTTGATAAATTTTTAAGATTTTATTTATGTATAAGACGGTTTCTAATTTGATTTTACAAAACTTAGCTACCAATAGGCTGTTGTCCTACTTTTGCAATCTGATCAGTGATTTTCAATGACAGTACTTGTGCTAGTGCTTTCTATAGGTGTATAAGTGTTCAAAAACCATTAGTATTAGGCTGTAACTACAACTGCCAGTCCCTGGACAGGTATATTGATGAGGTTTGTCCAGTTGTGTTAAAATATTGACAATTGACTAGACTGCAGAAATCCTTCTCTCCTTTACTCTTATTTCCTTCTCTACCTCCGTCTCCATTTTACCCCTGTTTAGTTATTTCTGTCATTCTCTCATTCTCTCATTCTTTCTCTAACTCTTTCACAGCTCATGTGCAATGAGAATTCAGCATCTTACTAAAATTTTGTTAATACTCGGTGATCTAGAAGCATGTCTTAAATATGTCCTAAATATGTCTCAAAAGAAGACAATGAGAGAAGCAAAAGTGAAGGCCCTCTTAATGAGATTTCAATATTTGTCTGGCACTGAAAAAAGGAGTCTTTAAAGTCTCAAACTCAAGTAAAACATAGTCGACAATATTGATCTTGAATTTGACCTAAACTGTTCCAGTGTTATACAAGACATAAATCCCTCGATGGTGTTGGAAATTATTTTAGTTTCAGTCTCAATGAGTAACTCAGTTATTTCAGTTTAAAAACCCTGTTTAAACTTGCATGGTTTTCTTAAATAAATTATTTTCATAAACATAACATGTATGCCTCTATTTTTGTATCTGGTCACTAGTGTTATGATGTTGAAAATTTTTATAAGGTGAAACAAAATTATTTAGCAGAAAATATGAACTATGTAATTTAGGTAATTTTATATTCAATAAATTGAATACATTCTTAGATGTGGGATTTATATCTCAATAAAATTAGCATTAAGAAAGTTGTATGTAAAGAAGAAACCAAATCTCTTCCTGCTATTTATTTTTATCATGTTTCTTGGCATCACAGAAACATAATTTGTATAGAGTACTATCATCTGCTGCATGTAGCATTAGAAAATTGAATAAAATAACTGGACTTATTAGTCATAGTTCTTTTTCTTTTCCCTATATTTTGATTATTTCTTGATTATATGAAGCATAAAAATGTCTTGATTCTATACAATATTATATATGTCACAGAGATATGAAACAAGGTCATCTCTAGAAAAATGTTCTGCACTAAAACTATCTAAAAATTACTGTTGAAGAAAATAATATAAATATATGAGGATTAATAGATTTTGAGACTTTACTTTCAAAATTTTCAATGCATGTATATTTTATATATTTTGCATAATGAATTCCTTTGAAACATTATTTTGTTCATTCAGCTAAAATATCCCCATCTTTAAGCATCTTTTCTTTAATTTATTTTACTCTATTTCCCACTGAATAAATAGTAAGAAAGAGAAAACCATCACTGAATAGAAAATGGAAGAGAGGAGGAAAAATAAAAGGCAGATAAAGAAGCAGCTTTGTTAGTTTTAGTTTTTCCTGTGTGAGATTTTTTGAATATTTACTTGAAGATAAATAAGAAGAGAAGTCACCTCTGGCTTCAATAATCTATTACTATGAAACAATTTTTGTGACAGCAGAAAACTTATCAGTACATACTATACATTTTATTATTTAATTTTCAAAATATAATCTTTATTATTATTATTTTAGTTTATACAATTTGTCTTTAAACCATGAAACTTAGAGTGTTAAACTTCCCAATCTGAGAGCATATTTTTGAGCCAGATAAATAGACAAGTGATTTTCAATTAAATGATGACTCTGCTGACCCTCTTTTATAGACCTTCAACTTCTTAACAAAATAAATCTGAAATACATTTCCAAATAATACTTGTTTATGACTTAGAATTCTTTCTAAAGGGGTAAATATTTCCAAAATTCCCAGTGTCTCTTAAAGAAGACAGCAGACATATTGTTTAGATATTAAGTCCATATTGAAATGTTTTTCAAGTGTTCACTTCTACCCACACAAAATAGTGTAGCATACTATGAATGTTCCAGCTTAACTCAGCCTTGAGATTTTAAAGCAATGCATTTATCACATTGACCAATTTCTAATCTTTGGAATAAAGAGGTGTAAGCAATTGTTAAAGATTCAGATTTAGAGATACTCCTTTCATTTTTATTCTTTTTGTTTTGGTTTGCTTTGTTTTGTTTTTGGCTCACACCTGTCTGTACTCAGGGGATATTCTGTGGTCAGAAATTAATCCCAGCAGGTTTGGGAGACCATATGGAATGCCAGGAATAAAACCTGCATTGGCTGCATGCGAAGCCCGACCCTCTGTGCTATTGCTGTGGCCCTGCATCTTTATCTTTGAATGAAAGCTTTCTAAAGAAAATCTCATGTATCATAAACTTAATTTATTAAAAGGGCACGTTTTATATATTTAAAAATATAACAGTGCAATTCTCACGAATATATGTAATCCTATGACATTTCCATCACCTCATTACAAGTCACACTCCTTTCCTCACTTCTTTCAGTCATCAGCAACAAGACAAGAGCTTATTTGCTATCTCTAATGATTCTTCTCTTGTGACTATTTTATACAAATGGTATCATGCAATATATGATTTTCAGGTCTGGCCCATTTTATTTATCAAAGATGCTTTCAAGTTCCATCTGTATTGTAGCATGCTTCATAATTTGCTCTCTTAATTGCCAAATATATTAGATATTTATTCACCTGTTGATAGACATTTGAAGTGTTTTCACGTTTCATGACATTGAAAAGAATACTGCTACACACATTCATAGGCATAGTTCTGATGAACATGTGTTTTTAGTGTTTCTCTTGAATATGTATCTAACAGATTGCACTTACTGAGTCATAGGCAAACTTCATCTTTAACATTTTCATGAATTGCTGAATTGCTTTCCTAAGTAGCATCACCATTTTACAAGCCATTAATAATAATAAATGAAGTATCATTTTTACTTCTAACCTAACAACACTTATTAAATTGTCAATCCTTTTTATTATTGCAGTGCAAAGATCAAACCCAGGTCTCTTTCATGAAAGGATCAATGAGTAATATACATAGCTGATCTCTTGCTTATTTTTAAATTTTAAATTTTAAATTTCAACTCTCCTTCCAGATATGAAACAATATTTTCTTGTGTTTCTGAACTTCATTTATTTTAAAGCAGGATAACATAGTTTTTGTATTAATTTACTATTTCAAAATCCTAGGGAATACATATTTTAATATTTAATCTACATCATAATTTTTCTGGTGCAATTCATTTCTTCATTACCTTACTAATGATATTTACTTATTCAGGGTGGATTTAAGCTTACTTTAAAGATTCTTTAAATTCCCTGAATGAAACCCACTTGCTATATTTTTAAGATATGTAAGCTGGTAAAAAAAAAATCTCAGATTTGAGGCTAAAAATAGGTGGAGCACAGGTCTTTTATGGACAAGATTCTGAGTTTAGGTCCTGGCACTTAAGGCCCCTGATATTACTGCATATGGCACTGGTAGCTCCTAAAATCCCTGGGTATATATCACTTTCAAACAGCAATAGGTTGCTTATCTAGTTTGCAATTGCTTATGTAAGATAAACAATGTACCAATTTCTTCTTAAGGTCTTGAGGGCTATTTTATTTTACATAATACGCTTGTTTGAAATTTTTTCTATTTTCTTAAATATATCATTTTATTATCTGCTAACCTCCTTATTTTAAGAGAGAAATCTGGCTCGTAATCCTACTGAAACTCACTTGTAATTTAGCTCATCTTTTTATCAAGACATTGCTAACCTGACTGAACTTTAAATTTATAAAATTTCATTGTTGCTGAAAAAGTTTAATCGTGAATTTTGGTTCCAATACTAGCACAAATTATGGATAATGATTTGAATTAGAATATATAGAATGGGGGCCAGAGAGATAGCATGGAGGTAAGGCGTTTGCCGTGCATGCAGAAGGATGGTGGTTTGAATCCTGGCATTCCATATGGTCCCCGGAGACAGCCAGGAGCGATTTCTGAGCATAGAGCCAGGAGTAACGTCTGAGCACTGCCGGGTGTGACCCAAAAACCAAAAAAAAAAAAAAAAAGAATATAAAGAATGCATGGACTAATTATTACAATGATTTTTAATATTAATTTCGTTCTTTAAGACAACTTTTCATAATAAACTCATAATGCTCTATTTTGTCTTAGGCAAATTTTAAACATTAGCTGAACAAGTCTAAGGAGAGAAAATGCATTTTAAAGGAGCTTGGGTAAGTGTAGACATAGTACAGGAATTTGATCGCTTGTGTGTGGTGATTGAGCTTTGCTAGTTCAATCTCCAGCACTGTATAAGATTCTTCCAAGTGCTATTAGAATTGGTCACTGAGCAGCCTAGAGTAAGCCCTAAGCATAGCCAGATATAGCTCAAACTATCCCTCCACATACCCTCAAAATTAAATGTGCTTGAAAACTTGTGTATAATTAAATATAAGTTGTGTGTAATCAAATATAAATTGTAATCCAGTGAATCTCTTGATAGAAATTAGTTTGGTTAAATGTCTATTCTTTACTTCAAATGAATTATTTATTTAGTACATCCTTTGGGGTAATAAATACTCAGATTATTAGTGTAATTTGGGGATATTTCATGTCATAAATATCATACCAACAGTATTTCAAAAAGTTGTTACAAATACAAACTTTTGTAATTGAATCCTATTAAAATGACTGAAATTTCTACAAAACAAAAATTAGCAATTTAGGAACAATAAAAAAATGTGATCTAGTTATATATGGTGAATAATTTTGTAGCTTTTGGACATTTGCCTAATGGCAAACCTTACCTGAAGCTGAGAACATTGCTTTTGATGTAGTCCGGACCCATTATGCTTTATTCTGCTTCATACATAAAGAACATTTCACTAGAAAGTATATGTTTTAAGCATTTAGTTTCTATTGAGGTAGTTAAAATTGCTCTACAAAATTAGAAAGACCTAAATGTGTAGAAGCGAACCACACTCATATTGGAATGTCAATATGCCTTCTCTTTAGTTCATTGCTATCCTCTCTCATCCAATTCCATTTGAATATCTCATTGTAGAGAATTGATATTTTCTAAATAATATTTGTATTGCTTTTTCTATTTAAGCTCTTTTGGGATTTCTTACCATTTTAATCATTTTTGTTCTACTTTCTTGAAGAGTGCAACTAAAATTTTAAAAGGGATTAAGATAATTCTATTCTTTGAATAGAATGATGACTTTAATCATGTTAATTATTCCCATCCATTAACATAGAATAAGTTTTCGTTACTTATGCCTTTGATTATTATTTTATAGAGACATGGTATTTGGTATTCATGTAGTTTATCTTTGTTAATTTGATTTTAGGTTATTTTTGAAACAATTATAATATGATTATTCTTTCAAGTTCTCATAGTTAATTTGTAAAATAAGTGCAATGTGTTTCATATTGATCTAGTCTGCATTTTCACTATGCTTGCCTATTTTCTTTTTTTTTTAATTTTTATTTTGATCATAGTGGTTTACATAGTGTTGACAATAATATTTTAGGTACATATTTACATAAAATCAGGGGGGATTCCCATCACCAAATTGTCCTCCCTACACCTCCGTTTCTGTCCTACCTCCCATATCCTCTTCCCTCACCCCAGGTCGGCTAGAATATGTGGTCCCCTCTGTATCTAACCCACAACTTAGTAGTCTTGCACCTGTTTGGTCTTGATGCCTCCCTTAGTTCCCCCTCTAACTGGAGGCAGGACTAGCTAGTTCAAGTTGCGTGGTTTTGTTTGAAAAAGAGAAAAGTAATAAACTGGGGTAAGGGTCTAATACCCCGAAACTGGGCGGAATCCTTCTAGAGGCTCTCATCATCGATTTGAGAGATGGAGAAAAAGAAGGTGAAACACTCCACCAGTACCAAAAGAAGTGTCAAATATCCAGTGAGGGCTTGAGCTATATCGATAAGCACCACAAAAAAAAAAAAAACAGGCAAACAAACAAACCAAAAAAAGCAAAACAAACAAAAAACAAACAAAAACAAACAAACAAAAAAAACACGCCATGGTCTTGAAATGAGAAACATGGTATAGCACATAACGAAAGAAAAGAAAGGAAGAAAAAATATAAGTATGATTGGGGACAATTTCAATACTCACTCCCAAACAGAGAAATCGACCAAAATAGATAGGTGAATAAAAATAATAATAACAATAATAAATGGAGGTAAAAAATATATATAAATAATAACCAAGGTTTTGTGCTTTTTGTATTTTTATTTTTTCCCTCCTGCCCTGGCACAGTAAATATATATGGGGTCATTCGAAAAGGAATTCACTTGGCCTAAGAGATATGGGGTTTCTCCGTCCTTGGAGCATACTGTCTGGGATCAACTCTAGACTTTGCTCAGGAACCTTTACTCTCCCGGTGGTGTTTTTTTTTTTTTTTTTTTGGTGTGTGGAAGACTTCTGTTCTGTGTTTAGAGGTCTCAGTATCTGCACAGATCCTGAGGTGGGACTTATGATGAAGTCAGTCTTTGTGGTTCTAGAGGTTCTGTTACCTCCATGTCATTTTAATCCATCTTCTGTGGTTGGTGATCTTGGTCTTTGCATTGATCCTAGGGTGGCACCTAGGATAGCGTCTTTCTTTGTGCTTCCAAAAGCCCCGTTCCGTTACAATTTTCTCTGCCGGACCTTTGGGACTGGGGATCCTGATTATTGTGCAGGTCATAGTTCAAACCCTAAACTAGGGCTTTTTTTTTTTTTTTTTTTTGGTCCCAAGATGTATACCATCTGGTCGTAGTTCTAGCAGCCAGTCATCTATAAATCACGATCTTGGCTTTTGGACCTACCAAAGGGTGCCACTTGCCTATTTTCTAACAGATAACTTTTAGTAGAATAGATGATTTTAGTAGAATCTATGCATTCTATGTAAATTTTCACATCCATTACAAATTGTGACAGTTTTACATCTTATTAAATTTGGGTTCCTATTCTTTTTCTTATCTCATTACTGTGGGTGAGACTTCAATACTAGATTAATTAATAGAGAGTTATAAAAGATTGGTCTTTTACATTTCTATTTTTTAGTTGTTTATTTGTTTGTTGTTATGGGGGAGCAATTAAGAAGTCCATCACTACCACAAATCATGCATTAAGTATGGCAGAAGTCTGCACATCCAGAGTGAAATGGATAAGTCTGGCCCTGGGAAAACCACCTTTGTGATCATGGTGTCTCTCCTGCCAGGTAGGCATTATTTATTTATTTATTTATTTATTTATTTATTTATTTATTTATTTATTATCAATTAGTGTGTTTTGATCCAGACCCGGAGATGTCCAGAGCTTATTACTGGTTCTGTTCTTAGGACTCACCCCTGGCAGGACCCAGTGATAATATGGTATGCCTAGGACTGAACCTTACATGGTTCATAGAAAACTTCCCAGAAACTGCAGGAGTGACCCCCATGAAACACTGGATATAAGCCACAGAGTTCAAAGAAGAGTGAAAATCATCAGTGTAGTGGCTGA
Source organism: Suncus etruscus (assembly GCF_024139225.1). Lineage (NCBI taxonomy): Eukaryota > Metazoa > Chordata > Mammalia > Eulipotyphla > Soricidae > Suncus > Suncus etruscus. Next base: position 106,560,159 of record NC_064850.1, on the reverse strand, counting down.
TTGGATTTGCACATGTTGAAGGGATTCCTTGCTTACATTCCTGGAATCCTTCCGTCTTGATGACTTGTGAGTCTTTTGAGATAAAGCTGAATACAGTTAAATAAGGTCTTCTTTTGGAATTGTTACATTGCTGCTCACCAGGAATATTTGCTTGCATTTTCATTGTGATGTCCTTATCCCTTTGATATAATGTTTTTAATGAGGAAGGCCTCACTAAGTGTGTGTGTGTGTGTGTGTGTGTGTGTGTGTGTGTGCGCATGCGCGCGTGTGCAAAGTTCTCTCCCTTCCCAGCCCCTTTTCTTTGATGAGCTGTAGTTGAGAAGGTTAGTTAAGAGGTAATTTGGAAGGTTTGGTTGAGCTCACTTGTAACTATCTGGTCCTGTGATTTCTCCCCCTGATCCCATTGGGAAAGAATGTTTATTATTCTTTCATTTCCTTCAGTTTTAGGTGGTTGTAAAATTATAAGAATATTCATTATTCTCTAGCTTCTCAATTTAATGGCACCTAGCTGTTGACTGAAGTCTTTTTATAGTACTGCTTAGATCTACAGTGTCTGTTGTAATCTCCCCTTTTAGGTTGAATTAAAGTCTAATTGCTCACACATCCCACTTAGGAGGGAAACCCCAATCCCATGCTTTTTCAAACTGGAGAGGAAGACTGCAGCTGGACCCAGAAGATCCCACATGCCAGGATTACTGCTCTTCTTCTACTGGCATGGCTGGGAATCTGGATAGACAGCTGGCCAAAGGCCTCCAGGACTGACCAGTTAGTCTAGGAGACCGAGAGCCCCCCACGCCAGGCTGGCTTTCAAGGCCAGGTCTGGCATCTGAGCTCTGGGGAGATGGGGAGGAGGCAAACTCCTCCCCCATGCTTTTTCATACTGGAGAGGGAGGCTTCATCTGGACCCAGAAGATCCCACATGCCAGGATTCCTGCTCCTCTCCTACGGGTATGGCTGGGAATCTGGGCAGGCAGCTGGCCAATGGCCTCCTGGGCTGACCACTTAGTCCAGGAGACCGAGAGCCCCCCATGCCAAACTAGTCTTCAGAGCCAGGTCTGGCAACTGGGCTCTGGGGGGGGGGAGAGAAACTCATCTCGTATTCATACTGGACCCCCTGCATGGGTGTCTTTTCCTACTAATATTCATTTTCATAAAAGCGCGGGCGTACTTGCCCCCGTGCAACAAATACATTTGTAAGCATTATCTAAAAATGTTCTTTAGACGGTTCCTAGTAAAGGAAACGGAATGCCAAATATTTGAATGATAACACTCAAATAGATCTTTAAAGTCAGTCTTTATGTGGACATGACTTTCCATACTGTCTCCAAGCCAAAATCACAAACAATTCATATATATATATATATATATATATATATATATATATATATATATATATATATATATATATATATATATATATATAGTATATACCCCTGTCATGTATTGCCTCTCCCCTACCCCTGTGTCTCTCTTCTATCCCCTCATCTCCCAATCCTGATCCGTTATCTTCCCCTAATTTAACCCTCTTTACCCTGAGTTCCTAACTCGGTAGGCACCAAGATTGACCTCCTGCCCCAACAGACCACCTCCAGCACCTCAGTGAAAGATACCCTCTGGGTCGCCGTTCTCATGCCTCGGCAAAGAACAACAACCAGCATGCCTGCTGACTCATGCTTGATGGCCCCTCTCATCCTCACCAAATCGTGGACTGTTGCATGATACAGGAATCAGCCTCAGCAAAACTCCCAGCTCAAAGACACTATATGGTTTCATAATGCAGCAAAGCATCTCTTAAACTCAGTTCCAAGGCCTGTGAATTGAAAAGTACCTTGGCTTTTACTTCTCACAAGGATATATCAAAAAACGTAATTGGGAGTCTTATATTGCCTATGAAAGCTAAATACCTGTATAACAATACATCTTAAGATGTGCATTCCTAAATATACAGGTAGCCTCCTCTACCACTTGTTTTATTCGAATAGCTTTTCTTTTTAACTCAGTTTTATTTATTTGTTCTATTTTAATATATACATTTTTTCTATCCTTACCATTTTTGGTGCTGCTTGGTACAAAAAGCATTGACTGGGATAAAAGCTCAGAGCAAAACCAGACGACAGAGACTGTGTGTGCAGCCTGTCATCCTTACCCAGAATAGCACCAAAAACACAGTATGACACTATACATTTTTATATGGGCACAGTAAAAAAAGGGGAAACCATAAACACAGAAACAAGATCTTATCTTCTAGGGATAAGAACTCAATTTTTATAGCAGAAGGGTGCCTCCCATCCTGAACATGTGACATATGGATATAACCAGTCCCCAGGAGATTGGACAATGTTAGTCCAATATGAAACCCCAAATCCCCGACATTGAAGGAACTAAGCTCCATTGAGAGATTTATAACACTGCTCTGTCACCAACTTGTGCCAGTTTTGATATGACCATGAGGAAAGGAAAACTTGACCTAAGAGCAGGCTGTCCTACCACAGCACCTAACACTAAATGGAAATCAGAAGAGATATCGTCCTTAGAACTGTGAAAAATAAGAGAACCAACAACAGAAAACTGACTTTGACAACTGTGACTGAACAGCACCTACGTTGAGACTAATAAGAAAAAATCTACCCTAGGCTGTAGCCCAGCACACATAAAAAACAACAACAACAACAACAACAACAAGATGTCTTATTGCAGAGGTCCAACTTGGACAACAGAGACTGAGCAGAAACTTTGGATCTATAATATCGTAGGCTTCGGCTTAGGGACTGACGAAAACAGGGAGCAAGTATTACAGAAGACTGAACACAACAACGATGGATAGGAACCTCTAGAACCTAGAGGCTCTATCCTAGATCCTGACTTATAACCTGCACAAATACCAAGATCGCTCGCTACAGTGGCTTGCTTTTCTCACACACAACCGAGAAGAAACTTTCCTGGCATCACAAAAAAGCCTTTGGGATGGGGTAATGTGTATATATGGAGCCAGGGGTTGATCTCATGATGGTATTCTTCAAGAATGGAGAAACCCTGAATCTCTTAGGCCATGGGAATTCCCTTTCTTCCCCAATGCTTACTGTGCCTATGCAAAAAAAAAAAAGTGGGGGGAACGCCAAACCCTACCACTCCAGCACCCATAGTTTTTCTTGTTTTGCTTTGATTTGTTAGTTTTTGACTTTATTTTCCTTCTCTTTTTCTTCCACTTTTTTCTTTCTTTTTCACACTTGTTATTATTTAGAGATTTGTTTTTATTTTTATTTACTGGATCCCTTTTTTCTTTTTTTTTCCATTTATCTTTTCTTTTTTTCCCCTCTCTCTTCTTTCTTTTTTTGGTAGTTGTCACCAACATTTTTCTCCCTTTTTTCATATCCTTTTTATCTTCAATGATGGTGGAATAGATGCTCAATCTACAACTAGCTGTAAAGTGGAGACCAGTTGCACTAGCATTCTAGGGGTAAAGGAGGGAGATATAAGATGCATACTGAGTACAGGGGCGGAGGGAGGACAGCACTGGTGGTGGGAATGCCCTTCATTCATTGTCACAATGTATCATACATGATGCAGTGAAAGATTTGTAATGTACTTTGGTCACAATAGAAATTACAAAATAAATTAACACATTTTTGCAATAATTTTCAGCGACAAAGCAGAGGAGAGCTGGAAGGTCTGGCTCACGACATGAAACTCACCACAGAGTGATGAGTGCAGTTAGAGAAATAACTACATTGAGAATCATCATAACAATGTGAATAAATGAGAAGTAGAAAGCCTGTCTAGAGTTCAGGCAGGGGTGGGAAGGAGGGAAATTTGGGACATTGGTGATGGGAATGTTGCACTGGTGAAGGGGGGTGTTCTTTACATGTCTGAAACCCAATACAATCATATTTGTATCAAGGTGTTTAAATACAGATATTAGTAAAAAAGAAAATGCATATTCTATTGAGATAAGTAGAATTCTTCTGTATATTTGTTAGATATCGTTGTTTAATTATGGTATTCAAGCACTCTGTTTTCATATCTTCTGTACAGTTAGTTGCTTTATCCATTATTGAAAATTAAATGCTGAGTTTCCATATTTAAAAAAATCCCACTTAATGTCGTTTGCTGTCACACATATTCTCATGGCTTCATTCTTGTTCACCTCAGGACTTTTATTTTATCTTTGATTTTATTGTTGACCCAGTGGTTATATTCAGCAGCATGTTACTAATATTCAAATATTTGATTTTTTAAACTTTATTTTTATGCTTTGACTTTTTGCATTTTTAATGATTCTGAGATATTTAATATAATTGTCATCCTCAACTTTATTGAGACTTGTTTTATGCTCCTAAATTTTATTTAGGATGCTGTTTCCCTGTATTAAAATTACATAATTCATTAAGGCTTTCTTCCTGTACTCTACCATTATTCAATTTTTGTTCCTGATCTAAACTTAAAATTACCCACATATTAGTATAATTTTGGTCAATAATTAAATATTTCTAAGGTAAAATTTTTACTTTGAAGTATGACCATCAATATAAAATACAATATACTTAAAACAGATATATATTGCTATAAAATGCAAATCATTGCTATATCTTTATTCATACTTTGTAGTATATATTTTAATCATTTCTAAAAATAATTTACCTATTCTTTATTTAGCCTTTTTACATAAATTAATATTTATATTCTGATATTTATTCTTTTCCTATATTATGATAGTTCTTTTTCAGAAATCGCTACTGGCTTGGGGGATCATCTGGGACAAGGGTAGATCAAACCGGGGTCCATGCTGTGTCAGCCGCGTGCAAGGCAAATGCCCTACTTATCTGCCATTGCTCTAGCCCCAAATCCTATACTATAATAGTTTTATGTACATCTAACTTTGTTACTAACCTGGCTACTTCATAAGACCATGCAATGATGGCACTGAGAATTTCTTCTTTTCATTTACTTTCCAGTGTAAATGATCCTGTACTCAGGAATTGTTCTTTCTCCTTATTTCCTTATCTTGAATGAAGGATAGTGGCTGGAGCAATTCTCCATGAAGAGTCTTGATTTTTACAGAAAGAGGCATATTTTGGCAACTCTAATGAGGTAGCAACTGTGTGTTATTCTTTTCTTTCTTATCACACATTATCTTCAGACTGAACTTCTTTGAACACATCAAAGGTTTTTGAAATGAAAGAATGGAAAATCGGAGAAAGAATTAGCTTGTTTAAAAATATTATAGGTATAAAAGATGCAGTCAGATTGCTTTGTTGTTGCCAGGGATGGAGTGGTGGTGCTAGAGGTAAGATGTCTGCCGAGCAAGCGCTAGCATAGGACAGACCTCGTTTCGATTCTCCTTGCATCCCATATAGTCCCCCCAAGCCAGGAGCGATTTCTGAGCGCATTGTCAGGAGGAATCTCTGAGTGTCAAATGAGTGTGCCCCCCCAAAAGAAACAAAATAAAAACACATTGTTTTGTTGTGTATGCTCTTCATTTTTCCACTGCTCTTAGAACTTATAGGAAGAATGTAAAATACCAGATCCAGCTGCTCATGTGCTACCTAGCATGTATATTCAATAATTGTATTCTTTATTCTTGCATAATGCTATACTTCTTATGAATAGACATTGTAGGCAGGTTTTATTATTATCATTATCATTATTATTGTATTTATTTATATTTTTCTGGGTCATAATCAGCAGTTTTTAGATATTATTCCTCACTCTGCACTCAGGAATTACTCCTGCTGGCTCAGAGGACCATATAAAGTGCCAGGGAACAAATCTGGGTTGGCTGCATGCAATGCAAATGTTCTACTTGCTTTACTATCATTATGGCTCCAGAAGGCAATTTTTAAAATGAATTTATAATTAGTACCAGAAATTAATTTAAAACCTTATTCTCTAATTTACCTCAAAGTGCCATTTTATAAAATATAGCCAATGTGAGAGGTGTTTTTCATCTTCACATGATGTTATTTTCCCCTATACTTTGCCCTTGGGTCATTTCTTTTGATAAGACAATAAAAGGTTACAAAGCAAATAAGATGGGCATATAGTCCTAGAAAAAACAAGGAAACTACATTTATGAGGTGTTATAAAACACCTGAGAAAGGGGTTGGCTTTTAAGTGATTGATTATTGCTAATCTCCTGGTAGATATACATAAAATACTATATCAGTGAAGTCATACAATATTGAAAATTATGAGAACTTGTTATTTGCAAATAGTGACTCTATCACCTTTGGGAGCAGCAATGTTGTAATTGTGTCATTCCAAAAAAACATGTGGGTGATAACTTGATTGGGATGGGAAAAGCTAGGAAATTACTGTGAATAATGAATCTTGTAAGAAAGCAGTTACCATAGCAACTCTGGTCTAAAAGACTGTATTGTGGGATAGGACTTACTCCAGTAATCAGTGTCTTTTCATGTGTATCCTTCTCTAGGTGACAATGAATTCATGTTTCACGACTACATTAAAAGTTCCCACTTTATCTTTAATATATGCTGATTGAGGCTTGCAAATTAGTGTTTGATATGAATTGCCATTGTAGTTACCCTTTCAGAATGTTTGCTTAAAACATAGCATGTGAAAATCTAAATATAGCCTTCTCTGTGATGGGAATACAAATTAGAAAGAGAAAGATGTTAATGTGTGATGTCCTCTTTCTGAGGTTTCCTGACATTGTAACCTCTGACTTTTCGAAGAAACAAAACTTGACTCCGATGTTATTGCTAATTGAATTAATTCTGCTCAATGATTTTTTTTTCTTTTTGAGCTTTCCTGAGAGATTTTTCAAATTCATAGCATGTGTAAAATGACCAGAGAGTTTTTCTCTAATTAGGCTATTAATAGCAAACTTGACGATTTAGAACAAATGTTATAGTGTACCCTTATCTTGATTTTTCATTTTGAAGATGAAAGTCTCTGTTTCACAGGATAGATGAACTTTAAAATTCCTAGCTTCCAGTCAGCAGGTGCATATTACTCATAAATGACTGTCCTTGGACCGTAACCTTCTAATTCTTCTGCTGAAAGACATTTTTGTCACTTGCTAACAACAGCATGGATCAAGAACACATCTCCCTCTGGTGTTTATGCTGTCTGACATCTTGCAATATGTTTTGCAGACAGAAGGAGCTTTTCACAGAACAGTAAGGCCTTCCGTTTTTAGCATAAGCTAACTAAGGAGGTAAAAAGCTCTGTTTTATCTCAGATTTAAAAAACTGAGCTTTAACCCACACTTTCCTGCAGAAGAGACATTTTCAAAATTTTATAATGCATTCGCCATTGAAGAAGATGGATTCATCACTTTCTATTTCTCCCTCCCTCTATTTTCCTCATCTCTCTGTATATGTTTCTTAAAAAGTTTATCAACCTTAAACAGACAAACTACAAAAAATTAGAGAACTGTTTAATCATATTTATAAAAACCTTAAGGAAAATTTCTAAGCTTGGACTAAAAATGTTATTGAAGCTATGAGACAGAAAAAGAGAAAAAAAAAAGATGCTATTACTTATCATCATAAAAATACAAATCAAAACAACAATTAGATATCACCTCACAGTAGTGAGATTTGCATTAATAAAAGTGAAGAATAACTATCAATGTTGGTTACATAAGTGGGGGGGAAGAAACTCTTTCAACTTTTGGTAGGAATGTTAATTGGTTTAAGCTCTCTGGAAACCAATATAGACAAGTCTCACAAAACTAAAAATTGAACTCCCATATAACTAAGTAGTTCAATTCCATAGACATATACCATCTACCCCAAGGGCATGATATTTTCTTTGTCAAAGGCTTTGTGCCTATATTAGTAAAACATATTGCAACACTGTTTCTAATAACCAATATCTTGTTAGCAATGTAAATGACATACTTTAAGAAAATCTCTCATCTATTTTATCATTCTTTCTTTTCCTTTTTCTTTTTTCTCTTCTCCTGTCTCTTAACTTCAATCACATTGTTAACTCAAACTTAGAAGCTTTCTTTAATGTTTTTATAAATATGATTAAAAATTCTCTAATTTTTCATAGCTTGTCTATTTAAGGTTGACAAACACTTTTAGAAGCAAATACAGATAAACTGACAAAGATTAACAAAATAAAGATCTTCAGAGTAAACTATTTTGCTATCAAATTCCCTTTGGATTTCTAAGAAAGTTTTGGCAAAGGTCAAGAAAAAGTATTGAGTGTTTTGACTTCCTTTCTTTTTTTTTTTTTTGAGGGGGGGGCACACCCGATGATGCTCAAGGGTTATTTCTGGCTATGCGCTCAGAAATTGCTCCTGGTTTGGGGGACAATATGGGGTACCGGGGATCGAACTGAGGTCCGTCCTCATGCAAGGCAAACGCCCTACCACTGTGCTATTGCTCTGGACCTGAGTGCTTTGACTTTCTAAGATTTTTGCTTTATTTGTTTAACTTTTAGCATTTTCTTACACTTCCTTTCATCCCCTATTTCTGCTCTCTGATACAACCACCACCGCCCTCTTTTTTTAATTAATATCTTTATTTAAACACCATGATTAAAAACATGTTTATAGTTGGGTTTTAGTTATTAAAAAGAACACCCCCCTTCATTAGTGCAACATTCCCACCACCAATGCCCCCATTTTCTTCCTCTCCCAGCCCCTGACTGTACTCAAGACAGGTATTCTATTTCTCTCACTCACTACCATTGTCATGACAGTTGTCAGTGTAGTTATTTTTCTAACTGAACTCATTATGCTTTGTGATAAACTTCATATTGTGGGCTGGCCCTTCTCTATTGTCTTTGGGTATTATTACAATAAAGCCTCTTCAACAAGTGATGCTGGGACATATGGTCAGCCACATGTAAAAAAACAAACTTGGAATTCCATCTAACATCATGCATAAAGGTCAAATCCAAATGAATTAAAAACCTTGATATTAGACCCAGAAGCATAAGGTATATAGAAGAACACAAAGGTAAAACACTCCATGACATTGATACCAAAGGCATCTTCAAGGAAGAAAGAGCACTGTCAAAAAAAAAAAGTGGAAGCAAAGATAAACAGATGAGACCATATTAATCTGAGAAGCTTCTGCACCTCAAAGGAAATAGTGACTAAAATACAAAAACCACCCACAGAATGGGAGAAACTGTTCACCCAATACCGATTAGATAAGATATACAAGTTACTGACAAAAAGAATAAAACTTCTAACCCCATCAAAATGGGGGAAAAGAAATGAACAGACAATTCTCAAAAAAGAACTACAAATGTGCAAAAGACAAATGAAAAAAAAATGTTCCACATCACTAATCATCAGGGAGATGCAAATCAAAATAACAATGAGGTTCCATCTCATACCACAAAGACTGGCACACATCACAAAGAACAAGAACAATCAGTGCTGGTGGGGATGTGGGGAGAAAGGAACTCTCAATTACTGCTGGTGGGAATGCTGTCTAGTCCATCCTTGATGGAAAACAATATGGAGATTAAAAAAAAAAACTGGAAATTGAGCTCTCATATACCACTCCTAGGGATATATCCTAGGAACACAAAAACACAATACAAATATGCCTTGCTCACATCTATATACATTGCAGTGCTATTTACAATAGTCAGAATCTGGAAATAACCCAGAGGAGTGACAACAGATGAGTGGCTAAAGAAACTCTGGTATGTACACAATGGAATAGTATGCAGCCTTCAGAAAGAATAAAGTCATGATGTTTTCCTATACATGGATGGACATGGAAACTATTATGCTAAGTGAAATAAGTCAGAGGAAGAGAGATAGACACAGAATAATCTCACTCCTCTATGAGATTTAAGAAAAATATTTTATACTTGTCTTTTTTGACATTTTTTCTCCTACTGTAATCTTGGTAAACATTTTAAAATTTCTTTCTGTTTAGTCATATTCAATACATTTGATTTACTCATTAAGATATTTTAATTAATGATGGTTCTAATTAGTGGCGATTTTTAGGTCATTTTCCTCAGTTGCTAAATTTTCTACTATTTTCATTTTCCCTTCTGTAGTATATATTTTGATGATGTTTAAAAGATGACTTAAAAAAACTGCTTTATCTATTCTTTCTATCTGATATATGTGTTCACATAAACCTAAATTTAAATTAAAAATAAATTAGGCCCAATGACACAAAGAATTAAAATGAATTATTGACACAGATTCACAAAGCTTGGAATACCATTCAATGTTTCAACTCCAAAACCACCGTGACCTCTTCACCAATGAATCAGAGTTCTAATCTCCTGCTCTCCCTACCCCACTTATCTACTTACACACGGAATGTGTTGCATTTCCTGGAACCAGCCATCAGGAAAAAATTCCCTTGAAGAGCACACTCCTGTACAGCCTCACATTCTAGCCAGTTCCTCCTATGAAGAAAAATCTGGTTCCTGTATCCTTTTTATGAAACCTGAGCCATTTTTGGAGGGGCTAGATCATTCCTGTGAAGGGAGATCTGGTTCCTGTTGCTACCTTTTTACCAATCACTGTATCACTACCTTTAGGATCTGGTTTTCTATCCTACTTTTATCCTATCTATATTCTATATAACCTTGTCCTGTGATCACTGTATCACGTTGTCTGATGTGACTCTGCCCACTCCCCTCCTGAGTTGCACAGATTATTCTCAAACCCAAAACTTAATCTTGGCCCAAGGCCCAGACATTGAAAATGACTTACCTGGGCTAGCACTCGTGATATATAAAATTTTTTTTTATTTTTCTTGTCCACCTGAATTCAAGTCTGTCTCTTCCACCTTATAGGCTATTGGGACCACTACTGGCCCCACTTCTGCTCCGATTGGGTCAGAGGACTACATACTAAGTAAATAGCTACTAAGTAATTTTCTATCTGTGCTTTTTCCCTCACATTCTGACATTTGTCTCTTTCAGTGATTTTATTTTTTTCTTTATTTAAATAATCTAGCTATAGGTTGTTTTTAATTAATTCATGTGTTTACCTTAACACCAGTAATATATCAGAATATTTCGTTAAATACATACCAGTTTGATTACTTTAATTCTCTGTACTGAGTTTTATAATGTGATTGTGAATGTTCTCCAAATTTGTAGATTAAGAAATACTTTGTCCTATTTCAAAATATTTTATTATAGTAAAATTTTGTTTCTTTGTATTTCCTTTTAGTTTATATGTAATTTATAAGACAAACTTGTCAATTCCTACAAAAATGCATGCTGAGGGGCTGGAGTGATAGCGCAGCAGAAGAGCATTTGCCTTGCATGTGGCTGATCTAGGATGGACCTCAGTTCGATTCCCAGCATCCCATATGGTCCCTCAAGCCAGGAGTGATTTCTTAGAACATAGCCAGGAATAACCCCTGAGGGTCACCAGGTATGGCCCAAAAAACCAAAAGAAAAACATTTTTTAAAAAATGCATGCTGAGTAATTCAGATTACCAAGAGGAACTTGGGGGCCTGTGGGATGGGACGAAAGAGCAATAGATATTAGTACATTGATGCTGAATATGGTGTGGGAACATTGTTTGCTTAAAACCTGCTCGGATGGGGCCAGAGTGGTAGCACAGGGGTCTGCCTTGTGCGTGCTAGCCTAGGACAAATCATGGTTCGATCCCCCAGTGTCCCATATGGCCCCCCAAGCCTGGAGCGATTTTTGAGCACATAGCCAAGAGTAACCCCTGATCATCACCTGGTGTGGCCCAAAAACCAAAAAAAAAAAAAAAAAAAAAAAAAAGTTTAAAGGGGCCAGAGAGACAGCATGGAGGTAAGGCATTTGCCTTTCATGCTGAAGGAAGGTGGTTCGAATCCTGGCATCCCATATGGTCCCCTGTGCCTGCCAGGGGCGATTTCTGAGCATAGAACCAGGAGTAATCCCTGAGCTCTGCAGGATGTGACCCCCCCCCCCCCGCCAAAAAAAAAAAAAAAAACTTACTCAGAATGTTTGAACCAGACCAGCTCCATCAACTCACTCTTTTCCCAAATGAGATGTAAACTGAGACAAGAGGGTACAATGGTAAACTGGCCCATGCAACAGAAAGCTGGCTATCTTTGAAGGAAAAGATGAGTCAAGCCCCCAACCTACCAAAGCCATGCCTGCTGTCTCCATCACCCACAACGACTGTTTTACTGATAGTCCTATCTCACCACTGACTCTCCACAAATCCCCTTGGGGATACCAATCTGACCAAAGCTCTGGTAAGCTGATTCTGGGGCTGATATCACCAGGGCTTTTTGTAGTCCATGCAGGCACCCTCCCATTTAAATAATTATCCCCTTTATTTTTCAAATTATTTTTGTTTCTATCATTTTTTTTCTGCTTTTGCATACCTTCCACACAATTTTGAATACAAATGTAGTCTTCCTTTTAACTTAGTTAAAACATTTGAATTGTGGCTTTTAAAATATTCTTTTCTTTTAATTCTGGGAAAAGCGAAAAGATAGTGAAAACATTTACCTAAAATTTTCTTAGATTGATCTTTTTTTGTTTTGTTTTGGGTCATACTAAGTCATACTTAAAGGTTCCCCTTTGCTTTGATTTCATGCGTTCAGGAATCCCTCTTGGTGGTGGGGGGGCATGGGTGAATATATTGGATGCTGAGAAATAAACCCGAGTAGGCTGCATGCAAGTCAAGCACCCTACCTACTTTAATATCATTCAGGCTTCAAACTGATGCTTTTAAAGTGTTGGTTTTATGCTTTGAATATTTTCCATAGTTATATTTTTATTTCTTTAGAATCATTCTCATATTTTCTTTGAGACAGTACATTTTTAATTTTTTTATTTTATTTTACTTTATGTTTTGAATTTTGGGCCACATCCAGTGACACTCAGGGGTTACTCCTGGCTATGTGCTCAGAAATTGCTCCTGGCTTGGGGGACCATATGGGACCCCGGGGGTTGAACCGCGATTCATCTTGGGTCAGCCACATGCAAGGCAAACGCCCTACCTCTGTGCCATCGCTCTGGAACAAGATAGCACATTTTAAATAAAAAAAAATTCTATTTCTTTTCTCCATCATAGGATTGGGGAACAAAGTGTGATTTGTTTTGATAAAAACTTCTGATCTATTTAAGGATTGCATAATTTATAAGTATATCCTAATAGAAATTATAATATCAAAGTGAATACTTATGAAAATATTAAATTTATTGTCATGTACCAAAAATAATGATCTAATTTCACCTGCTACCAATGTTATCTAGATAAGATTATACTATTTTATGATGATCTTTGTTATAACTTCTTAGTAATATTAGAGATAAGTGGTTTAAAGTATAGACTATAAATCAGCTAAAGAGTCAGCTTTCATGCAAATGTAGATTTCACATTAAGATGTACAATAGTACATCTATTGTACATTAAATGTACAATAAACACTTTTAACAGTATCTCAGAGACAAGAGAGATGAGGGTTGGTAGGTGAAGCTCATGACATGAAGCTCATCACATACAGTGATGAGTGCAGTTGGAGAGATGACTACACTGAAAACTATCATAACAATGTGAATGAATGAGGGAAGTAGAAAGCCTGTCTCGAGTACAGGTGTGGGGGGATTGGGGTGGAGGGAGATCTGGGAAATTGGTGGTGGGAATGTTGCACTGGTGAAGGGGGGCGTTCTTTACATGACTGTAATCATACAACTATAGTCATGTTTGTAATCACGGTGTTTAAATAAAGATAATTATAAAAAAAAAGAAAGTTCAAAGTTAAGATATCAGCAATAGAACTACTGAGATTTCTGTTTATGGGTGATTGTCCTTCCACTGTAACTTTACCTTGTCCTCTTTCTTTGCATCTTTGTTCTCATAATTAAAAATAAAAATTAATATAAAGATGTATAATAGTTAAGAGAATATATACATTCTAAACCCATAATAAAGAGAAAGCAAACAAGTCAAATGTGTGTGAGTGCATATTTGCTACTACTTTTGAACTCCTATTTGTGAGCATAAACTCTATTTATGAACTGCTATTTATGAACAGAAACTCTAAGTTTATCTTAGTTTATAGTAAGAAAAGATACAGGGGATGTATGATAGCAATTAATTAGTCAAAGGAGACTTGTCAGGGTTTGAAAAAAAGATAAATTTTCTAGGTACTAAAGATGGAAAGAAATTTTTGAACCATTCACCAAGGAACATATATAGAACATAGCTGATAATAAAATTGATAACATTTTATTTATTGCATCAATTTACTGTGATTACTTCACTCTGAGAATACAAAGAACTTTTTCCTATCATATTTTACCTTTTAAATTAGAGTTTATTTTTTAACTTTTTGCATTCTCAGTTTAAGAGCTATAGCTTAACACCTTTTTATGTGTATTGAATCTGCCGCTGTCACATTAAATGTTTTAGTGGCAAAATGAAATCCCCTTTCCTTTTAGCAACCACCATAGTTGCTTTGAGTCTGGGAGTTCATTTTATTGTTTAAACTCATTTACTTCAGTAGTTTATATTTCACACACAAATAAACCATATAATAGTTGGATAACTGTAATTGGATAAAGTGAGGGCCTACTTTTGGGGTGTTAGTAAGGTTGAATAGTGTACAGGAGTACAGTTATGTTGTTAATTAGGTTAACTTTGTTGGCCACAACTGATGATTCTTAGGACTTGTTATTCTTATTTTAGTTCTCTGGTTGCTTTAGGTGGTGCTTGAGGGTTTGGCATCAGAGATTAAATCCTTGTCTAATCCTTTTTTAATCTTGTATGCAAAGCATGCACTTCAGCCCTTGATCTCTCTCTCTCTGGATCTCCAGGAGTTTAATTCTGGAGTGAATTAGTCTTAACAAGCATCAGAAGAGAAGGAAAAGTAAAACAAAAACACGAAAGAAAAAATTAATATTTGAAGGAAGATTGAGAACATCTCTATCTATAGTCTCTTCACATTTAATGTAAATATTAAATTGATCTTGCTTGTGTATGTTTTTGAGGGGCAGTGTTTGGCCACACTTGTTGAACAAGGATTATTTATACTATCTCTTTATCCCCCTAAAATTGATTTTAAAATTCAGACAGGACAGAGAGTCTTTTGGACAGGGAGTTTGCCTGCATGCAGCAGACCTGGACTAGATTCCTGCCACCTCAGTTAGTCCCCTGAGCCCTGTCAGTGATCCTTAAACACAGAACCAAGAGATACTTCTGAACTACGTGTGGCCTCAAAAAAATCCAAAATATTTTATTTAAAAAAGTCAAGGAGGGACCGGAGCCATAGCACAGCAGTAGGGCACTTGCCTTGCACATGGCTGATCCAGGACTGACCTAGTTTGATCCTCCCATCCCCTCCACTCTCCTCCCCTCCCCTCTGCTCTCCTCTCTTTCCCTCCCCTCCCCTCTTCTCCCCTCTTCTCCTCTTCTCCCCTCTCCTCTCTTTCCCTCCCCCTTCCTCCCCTCTTCTCCTCATCTCTCTCATCTCCTTTTCCCCCTTGCACTCTCATATCCTCCCTCCTCTCCCCCTCTTCTCTTCCTCCCCTCTCCTCTCCCCTGCTCTCCTTTTTTCTCCTCTCTTCTCCTCCTCTTCTCCTCCTCTTCTCTCATTGTAATGTTTTTTGTTTGTGACTCAGCAGTTCTCAGGGTTTATTAATGGCTCTGTACTTATCAGAGTCATTCCTAGTGGGGCTTGGGTACCATATGGGGTTCTAGGTTCAATTTAGATTGACTGTGTGCAGAACAAATACAGAGATTTTATGGGTCTGTACCTTGCATTGAAGGTCAACGTACTTTAGGAATTGAATGGCTGTTTAAAGTGTTGCATTGATAAATTATAGGGAATGGATTTTAGGGAAACAGCAGAAGAATGCAATCTATTACAAATAAAATATATCAATGAGTGTGTCTCCATGTATGAGAAAGTTAGAGGCATAAACATCTTGAATGGTTTTATTATTATTTTAGTTTAATTTTGTATTTTTTTTTTTCTGGGGCACAATTTACACTACTCTGTGTTGTCTCCCAGATTGGTGTTTGGAGTTGCTTGTGGTGGTACTTGGAAATTCATGTAATGCTGTTACATGTAAGACTTGAACTTCCCACATGCAAAACATGTGTCAGACTAATGAGCTATCTCTTTGGCCAATATAGATATTGGATTAAAAATGTTTTTATTCTTGGACCCTACAAAATATTAGCATATTAGAAATATGTTAATAATATCTTCATATTATTAACTTATTCCCATTATTTTATTTTTATACACAAAACTTGAGCACTTTATAATTTAGGTATACAAAGATTTTCTAAACACTGCTTTATGAGTTATTAACATTAACATTTAAACTAATTTTCTCACTTTCATGTGACATTTTTATTAATTTGTGTATTTTGAGATAGGATTACATATATTTATTCAGTACTTGGGATGTTTATAAAGCTAGAAATTTACCTCTTGTTTTATTAGAAGTGTATTTTTCCATATTTGTAATTGAGAATTTTCCACTTCACACTGTATATTTAATTTGCTTATCTTTTTTTCTATTCTAAAAAAAAGTTGAATAAAGAGGATTGGAAACTTAAGCTCTCAGTTATTATAAGCTTTTATCATGCAAAAGTATGAAGTAAAATATTAAACATACAGAAAAGCAAAAAGAGTAGTGTTTTAACCACACAATTTATAATTCAATTTGGGAGCTAAAAATACATTGCAAACCATATTCACTTTAGTAAGATGAAAATTGCATGTATTCATATATGTATACATATATATATGCACAGTTTGTGAACACAATAATTTTAATCAAGCTAGGTTATATTTGTTAAAATTAATATGCACAGTAAATAATTATTGGTATTATCAATAGTGTGATACCCAGAGCCTATGAATATTAAAGTTAAATAACAAAATCCTCATGAGAATAATAAATATCAGAAAAATTAGCTATTATATATAATATGCCAACTGCTATGAGTCATTAATATACAGCTAGTATCCAGATCACAAATTTCAGTTCTGGCTATAGCATCTAAGAATTGTTTTTAAAATGAGGAAATAAAGAACATGATTTTGGGGGATAAATATATTGGACTATACTAGACAATAGATGGTAAAAATAATAGATCCTCAACAAAAGAAGGCAAGTTTCTCTGGACATGTGTGTCTGTTTTTATGTATTCATGTATTCTGAGAATCCAGAGTGGGGAGGAAAATGGTGTATATAAAATAATTGTGATGTATGTAAATAATAGAATTCAGTGTGATATATCAGAGTGATAAGAAAAATGTGAACCTTTCCTTTTGCTGCACTGTGTATTAAAGGGTGCTCTGTTAATTGAAATAATGAAGTAAGAGGAGGAGAAAGAAGAAAAAGAAGAAAGAAAAAAGAAAGAGAAAGAAAGAAAGAAAGAAAGAAAGAAAGAAGGAAGGAAGGAAGGAAGGAAAGAAGGAAGAAAGAAAGAAAGAAAGAAAGAAAGAAAGAAAGAAAGAAAGAAAGAAAGAAAGAAAGAAAGAAAGAAAGAAAGAAAGAAGGAAGGAAGGAAGGAAGGAAAGAAGGAAGAAAGAAGAAAGAAGAATAAATGGAGAAAGAAAGAAAAGAAGGAAGGAAGGAAGAAAGAAGAAAGAGAAGGGAGGAGGAGGGTGGAGGTGGAAGAAGAGAAGAAAGGAGGAAAAAGGAGGAGAAAGAAGGGGGGAGAGTAAGGAGGAGGAGAATGAGAAAAAGAAGAAAGGAGAAAGAAAGAGAAAAAAATTAAAAGAGGAATATGAGGAAGAAGTAGAGGAAGAAGAAAGAGAAAAAGAAAGAAGACCAAATAACAAATGGTATCACTTAAGTATAGTATGTAAATTAAAAACAGAACAAGAATCTTCTTCACATGAAATATAAACTCATGGACTGTGACTATTAAAACGTTTTTAGTTGGGGGCCACACTGTGATTCCAAAGTTACTTTTGGTTCTGTGTTCAGAATCAGGAGATTATACAGTGGTCTGGGGATCAAAACCATATCAATTTCGTGTAAGACAAGTGCCCTGCATGATGCACTGTAGCTTCAGATCCTGGACTAGACTTTTTTTTTAAAGTTTTATTGTGGTAGAAGTGAATTACAATTCTATCACAGTAATATTTGAGGCACATAGTGACAATGAGTGAGGAGCATTCCCACCACCAGTGTTGTCCTCCCTTCACCCCTGTTCCCAGCATGCATCCCAAATCTCCCTTCTTTACCCCTGTAATGCAATTGCAACTGTTTCCCCCTTGTACAGCTTGTTATAGATTGGGTATCGATTCTGTTGTCATTGAATTTGGATTTGTTATTCAAGTCTGATCAGTTTTTATTTCCACCAAATGAACATTTTACTGTCTAGCCTTGGTCCCACCTGGGGGAAGGAGGAAAAAAAAGACTAACAAAAAAAGAGAAAAACTAGGAGGCGTCCGTCTAGGTGTTATAAATATCTATTTAGAAGAAGGAAGGAAAAAAGGAAGAAAAAGGTTGCAAAAGAGGACAAACTAGAAACAACAACAACAACAAAAAACAATAAGGGAGTATCAACAAGATTACAAAAAGAATAAATATAGAATAAGCCAAAAACCAAAACCATCAGCTACGGAAAAAGAAAAAAAGAAAAGAAGGAAAAGAAACCAGACAAGCAATTTCTTAAAAAAAAACGGGTTGTTTTCTTCTTCTTCTTCTTCTTCTTCTTCTTCTTCTTCTTCTTCTTCTTCTTCTTCTTCTTCTTCTTCTTCTTCTTCTTCTTCTTCTTCTTCTTCTTCTTCTTCTTCTTCTTCTTCTTCTTCTTCTTCTTCTTCTTCTTCTTCTTCTTCTTCTTCTTCTTCTTCTTCTTCTTCTTTCTTCTTTCTTCTTCTTTCTTCTTCATAGGGAAAATAACAGCAAGAATTCCCTTGGCCTAAGGATTTCTCCGCCCTTGAAGCATACTGCTATGGGAACAACTCAGCTCCATGGTCACTCATTTGCACACACCAAGGTCTTTTTATGGTGCCAGGAAACTTTCCACTTAGATGTGAGTGATGATATCCCCCTGTAGCTAGAGATCTTGTTATTTGTGTAGGTCGTAGGGTGAAACTAGGAAAGAAATTTTTATTATGGTTCTAGTTCTGTTCCATCATTGTTGTTGTAATCAGTCTTCTGTAATTAGTGGTCTTGGTTTTTGTTCAGAACCTAGGACTAGATTTTTAATCTGAAATTATCACGTGGCAGTGGTTGGTGGGTGAAAAAAGGGTCTACTAGAAGTGAAGTACAGAAAGTGGTGGAGGGTCTTTGACACTTTGATGGTGGTGGAAGATCAATACCTGCACATCAGTCTAATGGTTGAGACCAAAGTCTAATGGTTAGGGCTAAAGTGATAAAGTAGAGAGGTTGGGCATTTGCCCTGCAAGCGGCTGACCTGGGTTTGAACCTGGGTATCCCATATGGTTCCCCGAGCTGTCCAAGATTGTCTGGACCCGTGGAACACATTTAAGATTGAATATTTCTTGGAGTGGGGGAGGGAGTGCACAAGTGAAACAAACAAACAAACAAACAAGCAACAAAGACACAGAGAAAGAGAAAATGGGGGAAGAGTATGTTTAATTCGGGGTGTTGCTGTCACACTTCTAAAAAGCAGGCTTATCTTCTTCTGTAAGCAGAATTCTGCAGTGGCATACAGATACATGAGCAGGAAGAAATGCCTAGATAACGGAACCCATCGCGGGCAGATATTTCATGTAAGCAACACCCAAAGACATCTGGTTACATCCACAACCCATAGGATATTGTCAAGGATATGTTCTGTTAAGGGAACTGTTTTTCTCATGGTTACTGATGGTCAGTGTTCTCTTTGATCTGCCACATTCAAACTGAATGAGATAAAGCATAATCTCTGGGTTAACTTTTGTAGGAGCAGGCTGTATCCTGTTCAGGCATCTTAGAACTTTTAGGCCTTGGCTTCCTACACAAGATTTCTTTCTGAGCACAGAGTCAGGAGTAATCTCTGAATGACTATGGGCATAGCCTAAGCCCCTAAATGTCTAATGGTTATTGTAAACCATGTTTCAGCTACAATGAACAAACATATTAGCTTTTACTATTAATTTAGATGAAGTCAACAAAGCAAGGGTAGTCTGTCATTAGAACATTCCAAGAAGGATGTTGTTGCAATGACCATTCCAAGGATATGGGGCCACACTATTAGGACAACATGGGGGAAATCACCAGGGTCAATGAGCAGACAGAGCCAGTGGGACAAGACTTGAAGAGTAATTTACTGGGTTTCTTGAGTGAAAGAATTACCTAGGGAAGTTATCTAAACATGCTTAGGTTTAAAGAGATGAAATGATTTTTAGCAAGTTGTAGAGTACAGAGGCATCTCTAATGTTTTCTTCCTGATCCTATTTGTTGATGAGGCTGACACTGCCTAGGATTAGATGATTAGATGAGTTTTGAGGTAGGTATGAGATAGTTCAGTGAGCCAAGCTCTGGATATACATATAGGAGAGTATATCCTGGTATGTTTCTATTCAATCTAGGAGTTACTTATCCCTGGGAGGAGCATTTCTGTCCAGATCAGTTTGGCACCCATGTTTGGGAATCAATCATAAATGGTATCGGGGACTGTACAGGGTACTGGGAATTGAACATAAGTCAGACTTGTGAAAGACAAGTGCCCTGCCTTCTATACTATAGCTCCAGATCTGGGGCTGGACTATTAATCTTAAATTATCAAATGACAATAGTGGAATAAGAAAATAAAATAAAAAAGCATAAATGACTGTGATAAAATCTAATAAAAAAAGACAGGTCATAAGAAACTTTATCCCCAGGGGAACACCACAATGATGCAGCACCCTTAATTGGAGACAGACTACAGGGAGACCCATGCTACACATCAAGTTTGGCCATGAAGTCAGAAATAATCAATGGGTACCAAGAATCATAGTCATATTTTTTATTCTTGTTTATGCCTGCTTTCTTTGATTGCTGCCTACATCTTTGTTGACTAAAGAAGATCAGCCAAGGACCTAGTCTTTTCTTACTGTGACTTGCTCAGAGATGTTTCCATTCTACCTTCTCACTCCTCTGACCCCTTCAGGAGATGACCATTTGTTGAAATTTTAAACTATCTTTCATCTTTATGTGACCCTCACTCTATGTAGAACATCTAAAATCATTTTTTCTTCCTTTATATGAAAATACCACCCAAGTAGTTAGTGCATTTCATAAAAGTGGATTGAGGAGCTGTTTATTTTGGCATTAACAGATAGTTAAAAGAACCCTTTCAAGCATTTTTCTAAAAGAGAATTACTCTATTAGGTATTATAAAACATATTAATTTGGCATCAAAGAGAAAAGGTGTATGCATTTTTATTGAGAATACACTTGGGTTCTTTGTTAGATTTTAAGGGCTGACACATGTCTACTTTAATAGCTTGTTTTCCCTAGTGACTTTAAAACTCTTTGTTGCTATTTTCAACACTGCAGATTTACCTTTTCCTTTTTGAATGTTGAAAACCTTAGATATCTTGGTTTCTTCTTTGGATCTGGGTTAATTTTCTAATCTGCATTTATAGTTATTTTATACTGACTACTTTATTTTTGTTTGATGCAACTAAATATTCAATATTTGCTCATAATTTTATTTCATCATTTCACTGCACCAAATAATATAATCCCAGTTTTAATCAAAAAGCTTTATGGAAGAGCATCTATCTATGTTTTTAGTATGCACACATTTGGGTCCATTAATACACCGTAGATTTAACTGCATTTTAATTCTAGATGAATGCTCATATTTTAATAGGCTTTTAGATTATGGATTTTGAAGTCAAAGAAAGATGCTATATAAATTACTTTAACACAGCATTCAGGTTTATTTAAATATCCTCCTTCCCCACTTCTGAGAATATATCTAAAAATGCCTTTCTTTTTTTCTTGAACAGAATACACTGCTTACTCACCCAAGCTCTAAAAGAGTGTGTGCAGCTGTCAGAAGAAGGTGTTAAAGCTGGACCATGAGAAAAAGGGCATTTTAATAGACTGTAACAGCTGGAGAGCGGGCACATTTCTGTGGGCGTGTTTTTATAATGAGCTTTGCCTCCTTAGCACCCAGCTGCCTGCCTGAAACCACAATTGGAAAACAAGAGAGCCTTGGTTCAAAATTCACTCAGATTCTTTTTTCCATCTTTTTCTTTTCTTTCCTCTCAAGTGTCTTGGACTAGAGCCAAGACACTGCACTTGGTGACGAGCAAAATATGGTGAGTTATAGTTTGCTAGTTATCCCATGGACTACAAGATCCTCATCTCTAAGTACTGAACATTACTCTTTTATTTGAGTCTATGGGTATGTGTATCTTCTCATGCGAGTATCTGGAAATTCAAAGATAAAATAAACCCTCAAGTTCGGTGTCTAACAAGGATAAAGAAAAAGAAAAATGTATAAGATTAGGTACAATCCATAGCAAAGCCCTGATTTTCTAGAAAAAACATTTACAGCATTGATTTAAATTAGTGTTATTTATTGGTGAGATGATGATTTATATTTAAAAAGAAGTCTAGGCAAGTTGGGACTAGAGATATTACAACAGGTCAATGTTTGCCCTGAATATGATCAACCCAGGTTGCATTTTTGGCATTCCATATGTTCCCTTTAGCACAGTCAGGAATAGTTCCTGAGTGTAGAGTCAGGAGTGACCCTGAACATCTCAGGATGTGACCCTTCAAAACAACATTGACAACAAAAATCTAGGTAAATTTAACAAGAAAAACATATGAAAATGAATGGTTAGTTATATGAGATCATTGTAAGTAATCTGTAATGATTATTTTAAAATGACTAGATAATCTAGTTTTTAATATCATTTATGCACATTTACAGATAAATTCCAATACAGGACATTCTCTGAAGTATTACACACAACCGTAAAATAATTTTACTAAAAGGGAAGAAATAATTTCTTAAAACTTCAATGGGCATGTTTCATAGACTTTACATAGAAGATTATGTATATCTTTACATAGATAGAACAATGTCAATCATTCTATTATTTTCTTGAGCCAGATAAAAAATTGGCTGCAATTTGAAGTTTGACTCTTGATAGATGAGTAAAGAGGAAAACAAAAATGTACTATTGCATATATGGGCTAGAACATGAAATTTTATCTCTTAGCATTCATAACTTCTCTATATTCAAACAGCAGGATTATGGTGTCTAGAAGGAAAAAAAGTACAGTGTGGCAGGAACTTGCCTTGCCTTGCATGTGGCACACCAAAATTTGATCCCTGGAATCATATACAGTCCTCCTAGCCCTGCCAAGGGTGATTCCAGAGAGTAAAGCCAAGAATATGACCTGAGAATGACCCAAACAAACAAACTTATGTGTGGCAAATATCTTGGCTAGCTAATGTTAGAAATGTATTTATCCTCCCATATCAAAATAATTTATTTTGGTAGAGGGAATGGCCTGGACCAGAGTCAGTGTTACTCAAGGCTCACTCCTGGCTCTGTACTCAGGGATCATAACTAGCAGCGCTTAGGTACCATAAATGGTGATAAGTGAATTAGCCTTTATTATTAGACCCAGGTAAATGTAAAGTTTCAGCTTGACTTTTAGTAAACTGAAAAACAAAAATTGAACAAGATAGATTTGATGAAGTGAAATTTTCACTATGACCATTGGGCTTGTAACAATCTCTTCTTCTGGTAAATCTGCCTGTTGTTTTAGGCATCAAGTTGGAGCACACTCGATACACTTTCAAATACATTTGATATTTTACATATTTTTAAAGAAAATTAAAACTTTTCTTAAATTTTTTTCATGAGAAATTCTTGTCTCCTAGTCATCTCAGACATAGTCTATTTCAAAGAAAATTTCCATTTCTTGAAGTCCAATAAAATAATTTTGCCTCAAGGTGGAGCTGTTATATATTCAGAAGAGAAAAGGGAACTTGGCAGTATCATTGTCTTCTTCTAGAATTGTGTTATAGCTTGATCTTTTCAATAAACAGTGATGGATGATGACCGTTCCTCCTCCTGTTGTCCTAGAAGACAATTAGAATTAATGTTGAAACTATATTAATGTTGAAACAAAGGATCAGAGGAGTTACTCTCTGTGACCCCATAATTCCTTCATTTTGCCACAGGCTCATCTCATGATATTTGGCTTTGATCATCTTTGGATGCAGCCTGCTTTATAAGGTATATAATCTATTGTCAAGAATGCTATAATACAGGCAGGAGAGATATCATGGAGGTAAGGAGTTTGCCTTGTGTGCAGAAGGATGGTGGTTCAAATCCCGGCATCCCATATGGTCTCCTGAGCCTGCCAGGAGTGATTTCTGAGCATAGAGCTAGGAGTAACCCCTGAGTGCTGCTGGGTAGGATCCAAAAAAAAAAAAAAAGAATACTATACTACTAGAATTTACCTTTATCAAGCATTTTAAACACTTGGTATGATATTGACAAAAAATTATATTTATGTATTCTGTGGGCTTCATAATATTTATAAAAATTTTAATTCAAATAACATATTTCTACATCAATAAAATATTAATATATTAAACCTGGCGTCATATTTTTATTTATTTTCTTCACTGAAAATAATCAATCTTATTGGTAATTATCACCAAATAGCTGAAAAGAAAATATCAGTAGAATGATGGAATTAAATAAGAAAAAGCTTAATTTGTAAGATTATGAAAGTATCAATGATAGTGAGAGCAAATAAAATTTAGAAAGTAATTTTAATTTTTCTTAGATTTAACCTTAATTATAAGTTCAAACTTTATTTCAAAAGATATATCTTTACATATATAGAATACTATAAATGTTCTATGATATTTATATAAATAGAATATTGTATATAGAACACTAATAAATATAAAAACAATATATTTTGGCCAAATATATTAATAGAATATGTTCATTAATCATCTTTTAAATTTTTTAATTTAGGGAATATTTTCAACTCATTAATATTTGGTTTCGTTTTCTTTAGGTAACATCCGGTGGTGCTCAGGGTTACTTCTGGTTACTGTGCTTAGAAATTGCTCCTGGCAGGCACGGAGGACCATGTGGGATGCTGGGATTCGAACCGCCATCCATTCTGTATTGACTGCTTTCAAGGCATACACCCTACCACTGTGCTATCTCTCTGGCCCCATCAGCTCATTAATTTTTAATAAAAATATCTCATCTTACTTTGGAAAGAGATAAATTCAAGCAGTAAGGATTTTGTAAACTTAAAAAACTTTTAACATGTTATAAGAAAAATTAATCATTCTATGGCAAACATAAAGTTGATAGTAACTATGTATAATATACTGTCATATGTCAAATTATGGAAGAATTTGAGTGTTCTGTGTTTAATGAAGTATATACTACAATGATAATAGATAGTATTATTAAAATAAAAATGCTTAGTTGCTTTTTGATTGATTGCATTCAATTCTAATGTATAAATTATGTTCACTTTAAAAAACATTTTTTTGAATACTGCACAATTGCTCTTTTCGTTTTTGTTTTTGGGCCACACCCAGCAGCGCTGAGAAAATTCCTGACTGCACTAAGAAATCACTCCTGGAAGGCTCAGGGGACCATATGGGATGCCAGGGATTGAACTCAGGTCTGTCTCAGGTCAGTAGCATGTAAGGCAAAAGCTCCACCACTGAGCTATCATTCCAGCCACAACACAATTGCTCTCTAATATAGAGCCACATTTTTTTTTTCAGAGACATAACCTGAACTCTATGTTAAAATAAATCACTTCTTTGGAAACATCATGACTTGGTCACTGTAATAACAGAAAAGAACAGAAGAGGGAAAATAAAATTTTTGTTAACTCATAATTTACTGATCAGTAATATTTAATATTAATTAAATGTTAATATTTAAAACGAGTATTATTTGTGTTCATTTTTCTCAGATGTAAGTTCATTCAATATCTAGTCAGTTAATGTTTTTATGTTAAATAATCTTTTATTGAATTAGTTATTCTTTTTCTATCTAGGAGTGTAATTAAAATATTTTTAACTTCAACATGAATTACACAAATGCTTTTCTTAAAATTCACAAAGATAGTAGATTTATTTTTGGCAATGTCCCTCTTGAATTCTAAACCAAGTAGACACTGTTTCATTGTTATTTAAGGTAATATTAGATGCAGACAAGAAAAGTAATCATTATGATAGGTAAAAGATAACTCTGAAATTTTCTCTCCTATCGAAATTAAATAAGAGAGAGTGGGGCCAAAGTAGTGGTGCAAGTGGGTAGGGCTTTTGCCTTGCACGTGGCTAATCTAGGACGGACCACGGTTCAATTCCTGGCATCACATATGGTCCCCAAGCCAGGAGCAATGTCTGAGCACATAGCCAGGAGTAACTCAAAAGGTGTGGCCTAAAAACAAAAAACAAACAAACAAAAATTAAGTAAGAGAAAAGTTGTTATTTTACTATTCAGTCATTTCAAGTCATTACCATATGGAAAAATTTTTAATGAAAATTTCTATATGTAAGTTCAAAGAAAAAATATACAGAATGTTTAATGCTGAAAAAGAAACATATAAAGCTTTGATTTACTAACTTCTTCTAAGAGATTAGTACTTATTATTTGCTAATTGATCTAAGCCAAACAACTTATAAACTCATTTTAAATTTATTTTAAGTAATATTTTAAAACTAAACATTTTATTAAATCAGAAATATCATGACTTATTGAGCCCTTATATTATGCAAGAACATTTATTAAAAGTAATAGTCAACGAGTCTTGTATATACTAATTTTTTTCAGAGAAGTCATTCTAAGACATGGATGAGAACAAGATCTTTTTTCAGATGAGGAAGCTGACGAAAAGGTCAAAAACGTGTTTATCTATAGCTAGACAGTACATTCAAAAACAGACCAACTCAGGCAGGAAAATTAAGTTTAAGGTGAGAACTCTGGTTCTGAAATCAACTTCCTTTTAAAACATAATTAAAAAAAAACTGTTATATCAATATAAATTGAACATTAAAGTACAGACTATATTTCAATAGGTTTGGTATGTGAATCATATTCTACATTTTTAGGGAATTCTCAGTTAGTAGCAATGTTACTGTTCAATGGATCATGCTTTGAGTAGCAAGATATTAAAATAGTCATAATAAAATAAATGAGAAAAAACAAATACAATTTTGTAATTTGCTTTGTTTTAGAGTCCAGTGAATTCCTAATTTGTAATTCATTGTGCTATCAAAAATGTCTATCGAAGGACAAAGAAAAAATATTTTTTAGGGTAAAAATCATGCTATATTGATAGCCCAACTACTCAGTTTTGTCATTGTTGAGTATACTATTAAATCACTGGGCATGTTTATATTCCAGTCAAGCTTTATTTATAAAAATAATTGGTAACCGGATTTGGCTCACTGCTCAAAGTTTTCAGATATTGATTTAAAAGCAGCAAGGAGAGTGAATAATAAGAAGCATATTTGAATTTACAGTCTATATACAGGGCTTTTGAGACACCAAAACAATTGAATTGTTTGCTGGAGCTACTTTTTGTCAGTGTATGATTTATTCTTCAGAACTAGTCAAATCACACTTTTCCCATAACTTTAGTTGGTGTTACCCAATCACAAACCCAGATAAAGATATTGAGAGAAAAAGAAGTTTCAAAACGGCATGTTTCTTACACAGAGATGCCACAAATATTCCAGAAAATATTAGCAAATTTCATTCCATATGGTGTTAGGCTATAATGCAGGTTTACAAGGTTTTTACAACAGCAGAAATTCAGCTAAAACAATCTTGCACATCAGCAGGTCAACGATGAAAGCAACACTTTCATATCAGTGATACAGAAACATGCATTTTATTTATTCAAAAAAAGCCTTTTAGTTTGGGGGCCCTACTTGCTGGTACTGAGGGCTTAATCCTGAATCTGCACTTAAGGATCACTCCTGGCATGATCAGGAGGACTAAATAGGGTTCCAGGGAATTGAATTTGGGTTGGATGTGTGGAAGATAAGTGTGCCACACCTTGTACTATTGCTCCAGATTTTAAATATAGGTCTTAAAAGAATACTTCATGATAAAGGCTCCGGTTCACTAGGAATATATCGGTACTTCCTTGGTTCTATGAGGAGTTGTAGACGTGTATCTTTACCTGCGAGACCCCGCCCTTTCCTGGTAGAGGGTCTTTGGAAGGTTAGATAAGGCCTTGGACCCAAGGGATTAGGGTTTTTGCCGGCCTGTGGAGTTGGGAGGGGGGGCTCTGGCGGCGGTGCTTGTGGTGTTCTGGGCGTTGGCGACAACCTGTGGGCGCTGGCGGGGGTTCGTCACGGGAAGGCGGGGGTCGTCAGGGTCCGTGCTCGGGGCGGGGAATCCCCCTTGGGCGCCTGATAGGGGTGGCCCCGGCGTCGTCGCCCCCAGTGGTTTTTGTCATACCCTGCCTGACCCCACTGAGTCTGGTCGTTGCTCACTTCTCTGGCCGGCTTTATTATGAAAAGCTTAGGGTTAACCTAACTTCTTAATGATGAGAAGAAATTAACTGTTATCCAGATTGGAAAAAGAAAAACAATATTTTCTAATGTTATCTTCATATACGAAAAGTTTCTAAAAATGTCAAAAATTTATAATATGTGACTCAGCAATTTCACTTTTGCCTATTTATTCCCAGGACAGGAAAATAGTCATTCAAAAATATAGATTCGTATCAGTATTCATGGAAGCATTCAATAAAATAGCTAAGAGTTGGAATCAATCTGGTGTGCAACAACAGATGAGTGCATCATGAAGATGGGGCATATGCTACATAATTCTAAAAGATGATGCAATCATCAATTCAGTGCAACATGGATAGAACAGGAAGATATGTTAAATGAAATAAGAATATGGGATGATATCACTTTTGTATGTTATTTAGAGTAACTGACAAAGGGAATTACATGATTTAAATGGGGCTTGTCTAAAACACCCTTGACCCTAGCAGGGGTCCTCAAACTTTTTAAACAGGGGGCCAGTTCACTGTCCCTCAGACCATTGGAGGGTCTGACTATAGTAAAAACAAAACTTATGAACGAATTCTTATGCACACTGCATATATCTTATTTTGCAATGAAGAAACAAAACAGATACAAATACAATATATGGCCCGCGGGCCATAGTTTGAGGACCACTGCTAGAGTATAATAAAAAGGATAGAATTTTTTTTTTTTTGGTTTTTGAACCACACCCAGCGATTAAGTAGAAGAAAAAGATGTGAAATGATGGGGACTACGGGTTAAGGGGACTCAAATATATTGGTGGTGCTAAGGAAGAACAGAAGCACATATCCAACCATGAGAGAGCATTTTTACAAATAAACCTACATCTTGATAATGTACTGCCTCAAATTAAAAGAAAATAATTGGGGGCTGGAGAGGTGGCGCTAGAGGTAGCGCTGCCTTGCAAGCGCTAGCATAGGATGGACCGTGGTTCGATCCCCCGGCGTCCCATATGGTTCCCCTAAGCCAGGAGTGATTTCTGAGCACATAGCCAGGAGTAACCCTTGAGCATCAAATGGGTGTGGCCCAAAAATCAAAAAAAGAAAAAGAAAAAAAGAAAATAATTGGGGGAAGAAGCAATAGCATAGTGGGTAGAGCATTTGCCTTGCACACGGCCAGCCCCCACTGACAGGGATTTAATCCCCAGCATCCCATATGGTCCTCTGAACCTACCAGGAGCAATATCTGACTGCAAAGCCAGAAGTAACCCCTGAGTTCTGCTGGGTATGGCCACAAAAGAAAAACAAAACAAAATAATTGTAATATAGCTCATTTTAAAGGAAGAACAATGATTTATTTCCCTAAAAAGAAGACAAATGCTTAGGAAATGATGATTGCTTCTTTGGTTAAAAGAAAGGCAAATGAACTAAGGGAAAAAGCAGCAACTTTTCTTTTGCTTTCAAGGTTTTTATTGATTTTAGTTTAAAATAATATGCATTCCAAGGCAGTTTATCTTGAGATATCCAAATCTCAGAAGATTAGATCGCTTTTATGTGGTCTTCAGAACTTTCAGAAACCAAGTGATATAGGGTAGTAAAAAACACAAGATCATTTATTTACATAAGCAACCCATAAAATTAAGTAATTAGGCATAAATTTAAGAGTACATGAAGGCCTGTATGAGGAATCCACTTAAATCTGACCAAAATGTCAAGGAACTAAATAAATGGAGAAAGTAAGACTGCATGGTTTTAAGATGTCAGTTACTTATAACTTGATTATAGATTAAACTGATTCCCAATCAAAATTTCAAATAGCTATTTTATGAATTTCTACAAATTGCTTCTGAAGTTTATATGTGAAGGCAAATGACTTTAAACATCAATTTACTATTAAAGTAGAATATAAAATGGTTAGTATCACTTTAAAATTTATTATATTTCTATGTAATATAGGAATGTGTGAATCTAGCATAAAATGTAAGATAATATAAAAGTTATGAAAATGCACTTTGATGAGCAGAACTGGATTAGCAGAACATAAATGTAAAAAGAAATCTATATACAAATCTTTTGCCTTTAAAAACCATTACATTTCATTAAGAAGGACCATCACCTATCTGTGAATTATAAAAAAAGTCTTACTGATAAACAGAAACAAATCTAGATGATTTTGGATATGGCAAAAAAAAATCTAGATACAATACTGAAGGTGTTATATATAAAATAATTAAAATTTAAAAGGCGAACTTCTGCTTTGATTAATATAAAGTCATAAATAGGCAAAATACAAATCTGGTAAAGCATTTAAAATAAGTCATCTGATTTAGCTATAATAAAGATAATACTATAAAAAGATAAAATATCCTAGAACTCATAAATAATCAAATGAACAACTTGATTAAAAATTCTTAAATGTGGGGACAAAGCAGTGACGCAAGCAGTAGGGCGCTAACCTAGGACAGACCGCAGTTTGATCTCCCCGGCATCACATGTAATCCCCCAAGCCAGGAGCGATTTCTGAGTGGATAGGTAGGAGTAACACCTGAAAGTCACTGGGTGTGGCTAAAAAAACCAACCAACCAACCAACCAAACAAAAAGAGTAAATGTTTGTAACAGTCATCTGTTTAAAGATGTTTTTCAAGGTAGTTTTCAAGATAGTTTAGAAGGTTTGTGAAATTAAATATATCCTGAGTTAAAGAGATAGCACATGTGTGCTCTTGCCTCACACAAAACTTACCTGAGCTCCACATATAGTTCCCAAAACACCACCAGGAGTGATCTCTAAGCAAAGGACCAAGAGTAAGTCATGAGCACAGTCACATGTGGCTTATCCATACAAAACAAGGACCTTCAAGCAATGATGGAGTACCTACATTCTAGAGAGCAATAGAAATGTAGGGGCCGGAGAGATAGCATGGAGGTAAAGCATTTGCCTTTCATGCCAAAGGTCAGTGGTTCAAATCCCGGCATCCCATATGGTCCCCTGAGCCTGCCAGGAGTGATTTCTGAGCATAGAGCCAAGAGTAACCCATGAGCGCTGCTGGGTGTGACCCAAAAACCAAAACAAACAAACAAACAAACAAACAAACAAACAACCCACAAAACCTTTAAAAAAAGAATTGTTACATACTACCTCTTGGGACCGGTGAGGTGGCCCTAGAGGTCAGGTGTCTGCCTTGCAAGCACTAGCAAAGAAGGACCGTGGTTCGAATCCCCTGCGTCCCATATTGTCCACGCAAGCCAGGGGCAATTTCTGAGTGCTTAGCCAAAACCAAAAGTAACCCGAGCATCAAATGGGTGTGGCCGGAAAAACAAACAAACAAACAAAAAAAGAAATGTGCACATTTTTCCCATGATGAAGCAATCTTATCCTTGGATCATATTCTTCAAGTTAAGCTCAGATTCACATTGATTCCACGGAGGATGGCTATTATAATTCTGAAAACCATGTGTTTTCCCTTATATATAAAATGTAATATATCACAAGAAAGAATTATGCACAGTTTAATAACTAATTTGATTTATAAACCAATGAAAGTTGTTGTAATAGATTAGTTATATATCAAAAAAGAAGTTGTGATAACAGAAAACAGTGTGATTAGATTAATACACCTAAACTCTTTATATGAATTCTAAACATGAATAATCAAAATGTTGTCTTTTTCTAGGATTTATGTGTATCTTAAAAAGAAAATATGAAAGCTGTATTGAAAAAATATTTATTATACAAAACATCTAAAAAAATCTTTGATCTTGATGACATTGTATATTTAAACTTCAGTTCTGGATATATGCCTTCATTAAAACAACAAGAAAACAAAAATAATTGTAGTAAATGGTGAAGTTTAGCAGTATCAGAATTACATAGTGTTAGTCAAGATAGAAAAGCTAGTCATTGTTCTAAATTCCAAATAAAGGGAGCTGGCAAATGAGAATGCTGTACCATACAAAGAAGAAAAAAATGTTTATTGTGTAACTGGATTCTGAGAAAAGAAAAGAGAAGATGTGATTTGAGAACAGGAACATATTTATGTGCTGCAGAAAAAGAAAAAGGTCGTTTTGTTGTACATAAGAAAATGTCCCTCAACCCAAGATTCTTGTTGGGCTGGCCAAACAAGCATATTTAAATTAGAACAAAAGCAAACTTTATTTGCATGTAGATGAAAGATATATAAGACTGTGAATTATAAAATAAATGGGAAAATCTTAGGGTTTCATACTGAGCTAAAGAATGAAAGAAAAAAATGGAGAATAAAAGAAAAACAAATAGAGGACTTCCTAAAACCAATCCTTATCTCCAGAATTTTGCAGGTCATAGGTACAATTATCTCATTAAAACAGTTCATATTTGGAGGTATTCCTAAACTCAGACCATTCTTTAAGTACCCGGTGCCATATTTCTTCCGAACCTCTATTCATTCTAAAGATCAACACATATTACCTACATTGTAAGAAAGATTCTCTGAGCTCTTGAAAAAATTTGGATGATCATTTTGTTGAGAGATCAGTCCTACAATCTGGTAAAGAGACCTAATATTGAGGTCAACAGTGAAGTAGTCTACATTCAATATATTCTGATACTGATAAGAGCAATATATAAAGCCAATACAAAAGAGGAAAATTTTAAATATATGATTCAGAAAAGGAAATGTCTGAGGAGAAGGAAAAAAAAGAGCAAATTCATGTACAAAGATTTTTAGGCAGATGTGGGAAATGGGAACAGTGCTGCTTTTTAATTTCTTGAAGATTTTTCTGAATTTATCTCCCTAATTCAGAAGTATAAAGAATATTACCTCCTTTTAAGACCACATGTTTTCTTAGATCGAATGAATAGCTCTGAGTTGATCACGAATAAAGCTCAATGCATGAGGAATGTTCAATGTATCCTGGGTTGCTTTTGTGTGCTCTGGGTACAACCCCTGACACCACAAAGAGGGGGTACTGAGAGCTGTTTGTTCTCTCTGAGAAGTTATGGAAAATAAAATTGTAGATCAAGAAGTCTTGAAAAACACTTCACAGACATAATTAGCTCTGATTATGCCTGTATTGTGCACTAAGCACAGTTTTAAAGGTTTTACATGCATTTCTCAAACAAACCCCAATCCTATTTTCTTTCTTTCTTTCTCTCTTTTTTTTTTTTTTACAGACTATTAAATAAATATCCAAAGGAGCTAAAAGGGAGAAAAATCATACAGTAGCTAATGACAGTGTTGGGAATAATATACCAGATGTCTCAACTCCTAGAACTCCTAGGTCTTGGCCTGTTTTTCATCTAAATAAACTTTGCCCTGCTTGAAAACAGCACTTCCTAATGCTGGGCACAAGTAAACTAAAGGCTCCTTCATTGAGTGTCAAAGGATTAACAATGGCATATGGCCACTTTTAAGAAAAATTCCACCCCCCAGGCCTTGTCACAAATTTCTACCTTTTTTTTTTCCTCTTTATTTTTCCCCTAAAGCTTTGGTCTATTGAAATGGATAATAAAGTCAATACTCCCCGTGCTGAGTTTTTATGAGCTTCTGTACTGAGGCCAGCATGCCAGAAGCTATTTTGGGAGAGATGGCTTAAAATAAAGAGAAAAGCAACACAGGCAGTTGACTGAAACAAGTCCCAAGCAAACAAGTGGCTGAGCACACAGCCACAGCGGGGGGTACTCTCCCAAAGTATGAGGTGCCCTTTCAGGGAGATTGCTATTTCTTGCCCAAGAGAGGCACTTTGTCCTTTTGCCTTATCCAGGTGTCCCTGGGAAGCACCCCAGAATGGCCTCAGTGCCATGCCAGCTAGATGAGTAGAAGAAGGTACTCCCACGTCTGGGAGATGGTTTGTGCTGATGCACTTGGAGTAATTAGCTCCAAAGCCCTGCCTTTATATTGTTGCTATGGTAATCTGTGGGAAGGAAACTGTAAACACCGTAAAAAAAATTCCAAAGTAATGAGCTGAGAGGAACACGGAGCGTCACCAGTCCAGTTCCATTGACACAGTGTCAAGGAGAAATGGTAAAAGGTTGGAGGAGATTTTAGGTGTATTGATCTACCTTTTTGGGAAACTGAATAATTCTTTAAAGTTTAGGTCATCTGAAGCTTTCATATTAAATAAACAAAACAGGTGTATTGATCTACCTTTTTGGGAAACTGAATAATTCTTAAAAGTTTAGGTCATCTGAAGTTTTCATATTAAATAAACGAAACACCAAACACAGTATCTTTGAACATGTGAAGTGTGGAATGAGGAAGATTGTCGAGTAACTAATTCTACTCTCCAGAATTAATGATTGTGAGAGTTGGTGCATAGCTTCACAAAGAGGAAATTAATAAACAAATAATTATCTCTTCTAGAAAGGATCTAGCTGCAGAGCCCACACGGGCAAGACATATAATGTGCCACCAAGACACAATCCTCATTGCGTTTTTAATCACACAAATCTTTTTTAAAAATGCTTATAAGTTGAAAATTTCATAATCCTCCACTATGAAGAGATGGATTATGAGAAGTAAGTCATTCAGTGACAAATACAAACTCTTAAACACACATCAGTTTTAACAAGGTTTCATGGCTTACTGCTTTAGCTTCTGTCTTTGGATATATAATGTCAAGTGAGGGCATACCATTTGACCCGTAATGTGAAAAGACATAAAATATGAATTTTTTCGGACATCAAAGCAAACCTAGTAGAGATGGAATTTAGAAAGATAATATTTCTATCTTATGAAACTTAGTTGAGCATGAGGGTTTTGAAAAGTAAAGAATAATAGACCTACAGAAAAAATTAATTTTTTCGAGTTTCAATACTATATAATATTTATTATCTTAGTAAAAATTCCAACACTGAAAATATGAATCTCATGAATATAAAATGAATATATATGAAATATGTGCTGGAACTTTGACAAGGGAACTAGTAATGGTCAAGTTGGCTCAAGATTATTCAATAGGTATTTTGAGAAAAAAATGATACTTCTTTTTCAGCTTATATTTAAATAGGATATCTTTCCACAAAGAAATAAAGTCACTAACAAAAGTTGTCTTTTCTAATAGATAGAAATGTATAAGTTAGTATGAAATTTATAATGCCTGGGCTCTAATATATCATGACAAATACAATTATATCATTCTTAATAATCTTTCTGTGAGCTATTAAATATGATATAGTTTAAAATTTTTCAGTATGGGGCCAGAGAGATAGCATGGAGGTAAGGCATTTGCATGCAAAAGGATGGTGATTCGAATCCTGGCATCCCATATAGTACCCTGAGCCTGCCAGGCGTGGTTTCAGAGCATAGAGCCAGGAGAAATCTCTGAGCACTGCTGGGTGTGACCCAAAAACCAAAACAAAAAACAAAAAAGCAAACGTAAGTATGATTTGAAAGGACACTATAATATTTTATATCAAATTTTGAAGTTTTCCTGAGTTATTCCATTTTAAAATCAAGATCATTCTTCAGAAATAGAATGCAGGCAGGGGGTGGCAGGGAGAGAAATGGGGCATTGGTGGTGGGAATATTGCACTGATGATGGAGAGTTTCTTTTTTATAACTGAAACCCAACTATAAATATGTTTGTAATCATGGTGCTTAATTAAAAATATTAAATATATACATATATAAAGATCTTTGTTCATTCCTAAAAGTACTAGTTAGCTCCATTATGTTTGTTTTGACTTAAAGTTTTTAAAAAAATATGTATAGATGCAGGAAATAATCCACATAGTGAAAAGGTACAAGAACAGGTTCAGGAAACTGAACACTCAAGCAAGGAATTCAAACCACCCAAGCTTTCTGTTTTTAAGAAGGAATGAAGTTTAGGGGAAGAAGACAAAATAAAGAACCTCTGCCTTCGTCAGACCCCTGCTTTTATTGACAAGAACCAGGCCACATCCTAAGGTGGGAGAGGAATATCAAGTAGGAATAATCAAGCTTTCTGTTTTTAAGAAGGAATGAAGTTTAGGGGAAGAAGACAAAATAAAGAACCTCTGCCTTCGTCAGACCCCTGCTTTTATTGACAAGAACCAGGCCACATCCTAAGGTGGGAGAGGAATATCAAGTAGGGATAATCCAATATCCTATCACCAGATCATACCTAGGGTGGAGTAAGAATATTGATTAGAACCAGTAAACCAACATCTTTGATTTTGCCTGCCTATTATCTTCAAATGTCCCTTTCCATAGAGATCCTTGGATAAGGCATCTGAATGTCATAGACTCTTTTTACAGTTTTCATCATCAAATCACTTAGTATTCTAGTCTTAAATATCATGATTGTTTTAAGAATGTTTTCTACATGTTCCAAACCATGAAGCCTTTTTTAGCAAAGTTTCCCTCCATCAATGTTGATTACTCCAAGTAGAAAACTTTTTCACCCAACATGCCAGCTTTATATTTTGAAGTCCTTTGACCCATTCTACGGGCTCAATTTTTCTATGGATCAATCCTTTGTCCTTCTATGTGTGAGTGTGTTTGTGGTGGCCACCTCTATGTTTGATGTTTGTCCATATTATACATAGTAATCTGTTTATATTGTATTAGCCTTTCCTTCTTGTACATGGCCATTTCTTTTTCCTGGGAAGATGATGATACCGCTGCTGCAGTGGTCACAGGGGTGCTTATGGTATCGCTCAGGTATAAATTTGTAGGACCTACAAAATTCAACCCGACTGAACTTGCTGCAGACTACCCACTGCATGGAAAGTGGGACTCGGGAAGAAAAATTGGCATGTGAACTGCTCATGATCCTCTTCAGTGTCTCATCCTAAATGAAGGTCTCCTTCTCTGTGTCATCACTCTGGCTGCTACTATTGTCGGAGTCATTGAGTCTTTGAACTGCGAGTTATCCTCAAAAAAATAAGGCAGGCACACCGCTGTTGCAGAGGTGTTATCAGTGGTAAATTTCTTCCACTTTATTTCACCATAGACTGTTGCTCACAACTGGTTTCAATTATTGAGAGATTCTAGGATCTAGGACATTTCCTGATCTGTGACTTTTTCCCAGACTCCACAAGACTATGCTGTGGACTGCAGTTGGAATCCAGAATTTATTTACTCTCTCCTTAAACTATCTCAAAAGACTTAGGGGATATGTATACCCTCTTCGTACACTTCTTAAGTGTATCTCTTTAACATGTATATGCTCTATGGTGTATTTTGCTTCCCATTTTTATTTATATTTGATAGTAGAAATTCTTAGAAGAGAGTAGAGTAGTATCCATGAAGACATTTTGCTGTCCATAGAACCAGGATAGGAATTGTTGGTTTATTATCTTCCCCTTAGGCCACAATAGTATCCTATGGCAATGTTTCTTTGGCATAGATGAATTAAAATCAGAAAACATTAGAAACTAAGAGGAGTTATTATTCATTAGGGATGATGACTCAATAATTTCTTACTACAGAGGGCCATTCACTCTGAACATTTGCCTTGGTGACCTGATTTGGACATCAGACATTTATCCCTCAACCTTGGATCCAGTACTGTTCTCTGCATCTCCACTTACAGCTACACAAGTACAGATCCTGGATCTGCATCAAATGGCCACAGTCTGGTTTCTCCTCTCAATATCTAGAAAAGTTCTGGAAATCAGAGTCTCCCAACCCTGACGAAGGATGGGACAGACTCCCTTTCTAACAAGACAATCCTACAGAGGAAGAGATGCTCAAGGCCACCTTCCTGCTCATCATTTTGATTTGACCTTTGGATCTTTACATTGGCCAAGCCTAAGTAATCCTGGTGGCACACGGAGACCATAAAGTCAGTTTGGCCTAGAAAAAATTTGGAGATGGTTTAGGAATAAATGGAACTATTGTGGCACTTACTTTCCCCAAGATGGGTCAAGCCAATAACCTACTGCAAAAACTGTTTGAGGAGAACCTTTCCTAGGATCTTGAAGAAAGACTATGGAGTTAGACAAATTAGTGTGCCTAGAGCATTTATAGGGTCATAAGGCAGGATCCTTCATGGGTAGGGATACCTTGTTTTTAGACAAAAAATTTTTCTTTATATTTACCCAACTTTTGCTGTGCCTATGAAAAATATTGCCAACTTTTTATCTTTAGAGGCACATCATAGGATGTGAATTTTTTTTGTTTTTCTATGAAGTAAATTAGAGGGAGATGTTGGTTTACTAGTCCTACCCTAATCAATATTTGTACTCCATCCTAGGATATGATCTGATGATAGGATATTGGATTATTCCCTCCTTGGTATTCCTCTCCCACCCTAGGAAGCAGCCTGGTTCTTGTCAATAAAAGCAGGGATCTGAGGAAGGCAGAGCTTCTTTATTTTGTCTTCATCCCCTAAACTTAAAAGCAGAAAGGTTGGGTGGTTTAAATTCCTTGCTAAGTGCTGGGTTTCCTGAACCTGTTCTTTTACCTTTTCACTGTGTGGATTATTTCCTGCATCAACGTTTGCTTCCAGACCTGTGTCTCATCAGATTCTCATTTTGGAGCCGTAGGTCCACTACCAGGACATGGTTATGAAGTAACTATATGACATACTGAACTTATATTTTTGTGGAAATTAACTAATCATTTTATAAGAAGTTTTTTTTGTGGACCAGAGTGATAGTACAGTGAGTAGGGCATTTGCCTTGCATGAAGCAGACTGGGATGCAATCCTTAACATCCCATATGATCTTCTGAGCCGTCTAGGAGTGATTTTTATTTTTTGGTTTTGGCAACCAACGTTTTATTCTTTTATTTTTAATTTTAATGTCCTTATTTAAAGAAAGTGTGTCACATAGTTGACATAACTGATCATAATACATTTGTTTTAGGATGACAGAAAGCAAATTTATTAAAAAACAAAAAAATTAAAATATAAAAATACAAAAAAGAAAAAAATAATGTGGACAAAGAACACAAAAATAGTTTATTAGTAATTATATTCATGAAAATTATTATATCACCAATAAAGTTATTGATACAATTTTAGAAGGGTTATTAAGCTCCTCCTTTTTTTAAAGATAGGAGATACACTGAAAAAAAGGATAAACTGAAAAAAGGCATGTGTGTGGCAGTTGTTTGTTTGCACAGGCACAGCAAAATATGGTAGGACTCAAAGGCCTAAAAACAGAGGAAACTTACCGATAAAGTACTCTGGCATAATTCTAACTCCAGGCTTCAAGCATACTAGGTTTTCCAACCTTATAGTCTTTCTCTGTGGTCCCAGTAACAGCTCTTCACCATCACAATTGTTACTGTCATGTTTCTGTACAGGTTCTATGCCAGAGTCCAGATGATGTGTAGCATCTTTTAGTTTTGTCTCACCATTAGGTAGCATTGCAGAGAGTTCTGTCCTAAAAAGCAGACTATTATTGTTACCAGGTCGTTAGAGTGTCATAAGAACACTCTTTGGAGTAAGTCAGTGCCAAGACTGTAGCAGGGCCTTCCTTGGTAGAATTTTTGTTCCTGGTAATGGTGTAGGAAATCATGATGTTTCGTATACATGGTTCAGGGGTGAATGATCAATATCTGATCTACTAAAGTCTAGGTCAATTCACTATGCCAAGTGTTCAGGATGTAATGTCTCACTGCAGTATAAAATTTTGTGTGTTCCTATCTCTATTAGATAAGAACTTGTTTACATACTCAACCTTTTCCCATTTTAATGTGCCTATGCAAAAAAGAACAATGCCACAAGGTATTACTGGTGATGTGGGGGCAGAGGTTTCAAGACCAACAATCCCCATAATCTTTTTCTTACATGAACTCTAAACAGAGACTTAATTACTAGGATTCCATACTACAAAGATCCCGAGGTTGGGGGAAATTGCCGCTACATAAAAAGATATTTGATAAAGGTTATACCTATTAAAGGAATGCATCTAAAGAGCTATTCATAGGAGATGTATATGTTCTCTTTAAATGTTTTGAAATAGTCAGGGGAAGGGTAAATTCCGGAGTGCGGCTTTAATCTGTGATTTGGCTTTGTGGAGTCTGAGCAAAATGGCTCCCAGCAGTCACATATCAGGAAATGTCCTCAAGTGGGAAACTTCTCAACTTCTCAGCAACCCAAGTAAAAGTCCATGGTGAAGGGGACTGAAGGAAGAGGGGCTACTGAGAGCAAATCAATAGCTGCAGGGTGTTGGTTTCTTCTCATACTAAGAATCTATCTTTTCACTTGGGGAGTAAGTTGGCTGGGTGGGGAAAATGTTCTGCTTCAAGAGAAGTTAAGGACTCTGGCTAAAAAAGGTTAAATGTGGGGAAATAACATGGAGGGCTAAAATGGGTTTGTAAGGTGGTAAGCAAAGGTGTGAAGGAGGGGTTATCAATGATAGGGGGAGAACACTATACAACATAGACGTTATATCTTTTACAGATGGACATTAGACTGACATTGGTATGATGAACACAGACACACATGCACATACATGACTGACCCAGAGGATTGATCCATGGATTACATTTGAAAAGCTGACCAAGGTGGTAAGGGACAGAACACTTAAAAAGGAAAAAAGAAAAAGAAAAGAAAGAAAAAAAAAGAAAAATAAGTAAAGCTGGCATGTTTGATGTAAAGATTTTCCTTTATTAGGCCAATCATGATTGATGAGAGTGAATTTAATTGAAGAAAGGTTCATAGATTAAGTTGTCTATAGAGTATTCTTAAAAACTATCATAGTTTTTAAGTCTAACAAACCAGGTGTTATGGTAATGAACACTGTTGGGGAGTTTAAATCATGCAATTGATATTATATCTATTATAGATGAATGTTAGACAGACATTGGTATGGCGAACATATACACTCATGCTTGTATATAACAAACTCTAAGGATCGATCCATGGGTTACAACTGAATAGCTGACCCAAGTGAAATGGGACAGAATGCTTCTATTTAAAAATAAATAAATAAATAAAATAAAGTAAAAATATATGACAGCCAGCAAGTCTGTAAAGGTTTTCCATTTTCTGGACCATTCATTGTTGGAAAGGATAAACTTTACTGAGGAAAGGCTTCATAGATCAGATTGTGTATAGAATTTCT
The DNA here is from genome assembly GCF_024139225.1 of Suncus etruscus. Lineage (NCBI taxonomy): Eukaryota > Metazoa > Chordata > Mammalia > Eulipotyphla > Soricidae > Suncus > Suncus etruscus. The sequence goes on along the minus strand of NC_064850.1, from coordinate 106,518,822 downwards.
AGAAAACTAAGTGATATGGTATAGAGCCCTGTAAAAGAGGTATAAGCCATAAAGTGGGTCTTGATAAACCTGTTTTCTTTCCCAAAATCAAACTAAAGTTATGAACATTATGGTGTCATGATAAACTACCTACAATTTTTGCACGGACACACTAGCACCCCTGCTTTTTGGAAAATGAGGACTGATGGAAAGGAAGGAAAGCTGCTGGGGAGAGCCAAGCAAATCCCCATTTCTGTTTAGTGGGAGGGCCTAAAAAACTACTGTTCCCTCCTCTCCCCCTTCACCCACTTCTCTGGTGGCCCTTTTCCCAGGAGGGTGCTGAAGGCAGGCTGGCCGTGGGGAGGATGCCCAGTGGCACTGATTAAACTCCCTTGAGGGCATTCAGTCTGCAGTCTCCTTGTCTTCCACCAGGCCAAGTTTCCCTGTCCCTAGGTGCATGGACATCCAGGAGTTATTTATAAATTCAGAGCCAGGAGTAAAACCTGTGTATATTTGGCACTCCCCCCAAAATAAGTTTCCCTGCGAGTGAGAGTAAATAATGTATGGCAACTACTGACTAAATTGGAGTTTTCTTATGAAGAGTAATTTTTACAAAATTAATAGAGGATGGACTATTTCTTTATATTTTCTTATTCCTCCCACAAAGCTTTTATTATGGTGCTTAGCTAAAGTAATAAGTATATTATTACTAAACAAACTTAATTATTCTTAGTCTACATATTTTGATGTTAAATATTACAAAATGTTTTCAGGCTCCTTCCTCAAATCTACAAAATTAATCTGGGAAGTAAAACTTATTCAAGTTTCCATCTAAAGTTAATCCTATATCAAAAGAAGTTAAGGCTATTTTGCCTTTTGAATATGGTCACACATCACTCAGAAAGCCACTATAGCCACCTACTGAATCAAAGTGATAACAGACTATTTAAATAAAATAGTTCATATAAGTGTAATGATATTTAGCCTTTTCAGAAAGAAAAATCATCAGGACATATATAAACTTGAATTTTTTCTATAGTAATTACATTACAAAGTCAATGTAAGTCTCAAAAATATATTTTGATGTGATAAGTTATTTTAGAGAATATAATGAATGGCACTACTGAGAGAAAGCTAAATACTTAAATGCATTTAATCTTAACAGGAAAAAACTTGAAATTTTTTTTTATTAAAATTCTAGCATATGAGGCCAGAGCAATAGTGCAGTGGATGGAAAGCTTGACTGGCTTGATGTTACTTGGTATCACTTCATATTGCTGCATGTTCTACCTTGTGCTGCCAGTATGAGCCCTGGAGCCAGAACTAGTCCAGTAATGCCATACTGAGATTATGTTGGTGAAGATGATGGTGATTATGATGAAGATGATAATGATGATGGTGATGTAGAACCAAGGGAAAATAAGTGGGAAGACAAACTTAATGACAAAGAAAAACATTTTTGAAAAAATAACTCATAATTACAGAACTAAGGTAAATCAGCATAGCAGTTAGATACTTACTCTTTATTAAATAAAACCTAGTTAATTTAATTGAATGACAAATATATTACCATGAAGACCAAGTTCCAATTTCTCAAATAATGGTATTTTGCTTAGTGAGTCTCATTTAATTTTTAAATAGCTACCTTAGCAACAGCAGAAGCCTTTGGATATTTGTTGATGAAACCTATTCCAAACTCTCACCTCTAATGCAAATCCCTGAGGATAGGGTGAGCTCTCTGGGTTGAATAAATATTCTCAGTGATTATGAGATCTGTTTTAGTTTGAGAATTACTGGCTTAGCTCAATTCCAGGAATATTCAACCTAACTCATTTAATGAGGTATGTAGTGAGCACTTTCATAGAAGCCTGCCAAGGCACAAATAGCCTTCATATAATCTTAGTGCATTTCTTTGGCATCATCTGCCGCTGGACTTGGATAACCACTATTTCACGGTTAGGCTACTGGTTCTAAGAATTAGGTTTTCTCAGTGTTCAGAATCTCAGTAATTGTTTTTCTATAAAATAATCATTTCTATAATTTCTGGCAAGGTTGCCCTTGTAGCACAGAAAAGCTGCAACTAGCCTTTTTTTTTTTCTAGAAGACTTTTGGATATCAGGATTCTGTATTTAGCTATGGGTACCAAGGAAATCTTCCAAGAGTTTTTGCAGCTGTTGAATATTTTCTTTAGTAACATTCATGCCCTTATTTTGTTTACAGAAATTTTCATCCTGTGAATCACAGCTGGAGGAGTTGCTTGGTGAACTTTATTAAATGCAATAGAAAAAAAACAGATTAAATTTAAAAAGTTTATTTAAATATATGTATATTTGTATTTCTGACTAAAGTTGATCCCCAGGTATTTTTATTGAATATATTAATAATTTAAAATCGACTAATGTTTCTTGCCTTATAAATCATAAATGATAGGTACTGAACTGAAGACCTTATGATAATTGCTATATCAAAAGAAATTGCAAAATATAAGGAAAATTTTACTTGACAAATAAGACAGTATGAGTGGACTCCTGAAGAGGTACATTAACTATATTGTAGAAACATTAGAAAGTTTTTAGTGTTCATGCCATTCATTTAAACACCTCATTCTCTTTGCAACATTGATTAAAGAAACAATATTCTCAAATTGGGAAGAACATTGTCAGCAACATAAAGAAGTCAATGATGTTATAGGCTACAAATATTTCTTGAATAGCTATTTATCTCATTGAGTTCCTTTCCTAACATAACTCAATGTTTTTCATCCAAACTTGTTTTGCAGATAATTTTATCATATAAGAATCCTCAGGTCCTAGCCGGAGAGACACACAGTGACAGGGTGTTTGCCTTGCACATAGCCAATTCATGATGGACGGTGGTAGTTCAAATCCCGGCATCTCATATGGTCCTCCGCATCTGCTGGGAGCGATTTCTGAGCTCGGAGTCAGAAGTAACTCCTGAGTGCTGCCGGGCATGACTGCTCCTCCCTCCAAACCCCCAAAAAAATCATTTCCAAAAAAAAAAAAAAAAGAAAAGAAAAAGAAATCCTTAGGTCCTTTACATACGGATTTTCTTGTCCTATTTGTTGGGTTACTGATCCTACCCTAATCAATAATTGTACTTCACCTAGGGTGTGATCTGGTGATAGTATATTGAATTATTTCTTACTTGGTATTCTTCTCCCACACTAGGGTGGGACCTGATTCATGTCAATAAAAGCAGGAGTTTTCCCTCTTCTTTCACTGAGCTGCACTCCATCTTAGGAGCAGTAAGCTTAGATGGTTTGAATTCCTTGCTTGAGCATTGGATTTCCTGAACCCATTCTTGTACCTCTTTACTGTGTGAATTATTTTCTGCGAATTTTACAACTGGAATTGTTCCTCCTGTTTTAACCAAACAGGGGAATGGGAATTGCCTTTCCTGTCTGGGAGCTAGGAGGGAATCAAAACCTCAACCAATCTCCTAGAAAATGTGACTCTTCTCTATTTACCATTTACCATCCAGTTTGATTTCCTTAGCGACCTACTTCTCAGTCTGATTCTACATGATGACATTTCAGTATATGCCTATTTCTTATTTTTAATTTATTTACTCATAACAATTTATATTAAACAATATGTTTTATTGTATTTAATCTCCTATACTACAATATAAACTCTTAAAAATTTCTTTTTACTAATTTTATTTCTCTTTGTCACAATGGGGAAATTAATATATAATGTAGTACCTGGTATGGATTAGTATTAAGTAATAAATGACAACAAACAGACATTTGGGATTTGTAAAGTTTTGTTCTCAGCAACTTAATATCTGCTAGGTAACCAAATCTAATATATATATATATATATATATGACAATTAAATTTGCACCCAAATTCTACTAAGGATACACCAAAATGTGTCTACTGAAAATGTTTCCAATATTATATTTGATAACGAGACAAGTTACCATTGAATTCTTAGAACATTCTGGACTGTGGACTGTGGAAAGAGTGTTACCGTATTCAACACTTATTCAAACTGTGAATTCATTATACTCTTCACAATTCTCTAATTCATCCAAAGTCAAATAACCCATCAAAATCAATAAACGTGGGGCCAAAAACATAGTACAGTGTGGAGGATGCACAACTGATTAGGTTTGGTCTCTGTCATCCTATTTGGTCCCGAGTCTGCCAAGAGTTATTCCTGAGTGCAGAGCCAGGAGCAAGTCCAGGTGTGACCCCAAAACAAAACAAAAATCTAACCAAAAACCCTCAGGTGTTAACAATGTGGGGGAATAAACATAGTCTTTCTTTCAGATAATAGTACTGCTATTTAAAGATAGATATGAACTTTTGTACCCCCCTCTATGTCGCTACCTCTTTCTTCTCTGTCTCTCCCATTGTCTCTCAAAACTTTATTAATATATAATTTTATTAATTGAGGCAACATTATTTACAAGCCTGTAAATATTTTAGGGGCAAACTTTAAAAACACAAACTAGTCTTGCTTATATTTTATTAGTTAATATCTCTTTTATATGTGCAGATTCAAAAACCCTTCTTTGAGCTCATGTCTAGGACTTTATTACAGTCTAAACAAATTATAGAAATTATATGGTTTGCCAAAAAGTGACTGGAAGAGGCATATCATTCTCTTTTGACCAACGAGACCAAAGAAGAATCATTTACGCTGTCTGTGTACTATTCTGTTTTCTTATAAGCAGCTGAGAAATAAAGGCAGTCATTTATATTTGTTTTTTATTTATTTATTTTTATTTTATTTATTTATTTATTTATTTTTTTGGTTTTCGGGCCACACCCGTTTGATGCTCAGGGGTTACTCCTGGCTAAGCGCTCAGAAATTGCCCCTGGCTTGGGGGGGAACCATATGGGACGCCTGGGGATCGAACCGCGGTCGCGATCTTTCCTTGGCTAGCGCTTGCAAGGCAGGTACCTTACCTCTAGCGCCACCTCGCCGGCCCCATTTATTTTTATTTTTAAATACATTTATTTAAAGAAAATACATCACATGGTTGACATGACTGATCTAATACATTTGTTTCAAGATCAAAAGCAAAGTTATTATAAAAATAGAAAATAGGAAGAACAACTAAAAAATGGAAGAGAAAGGAAAGAAGAAAAAGTACAGTAGCATGTATATTTGTGAAAATTATTGTGTCACCAATGAACTTATTAAAACAATAGCAGAAGGTTTTGCAAGCTTTTTTTTTTAAGGATAAGAGTTAAAATACAGTAAAAAAAAAGGTGTGAGAGTGGCACTTGTTGTTTGCATAGGCCTAGTAAAATATGGGGAAAATAGAAAGGAAAAACTTTGGCCTAAATACAAGGAGAACTTACCCCTGAAGTATTCTGACATCAGACCAACTCTGGGCTCCAGGATTAATAGGTTGTCCTACCCATGAGTCATTCTCTGTTGTCCTATTAAAATTATTTCTAACAATCACTGTTGTTGGTGTCAGGTTTCTGTAGTTAAAGATCCTGGTTTCTGTGCATATCTTACACCGAAGTCAGGGTGATGTGGAGCGTCCTATAGTTTCACCTCACCATTAGAGGGCAATGCGGAGAGCCCTGCCCGGAAAGCAGGTTGTTGCTGTTGTCAATGCGTCCGGGTATTAGAAGGACCCTCTTTGGAGTAAGTCTATGCTAGGGCAACGGTAGGGTCTTCCCTGGTAGAGGTTTGCTTCCTGGTGATGTTTATATTTGTTTTTTTAAAAAAGGAATCACTGTCGCAAGGTTTTATAGCGCTTTGGCAGCCAGAGATTCATTAATCTATAAGAAACTGGTGGAAGAAAAATACATAATAAGTAGGAGGGAAATACCTACCAATTGGATTCAGACTCCTTTAAGTACGTAGCTTTTAAGTACAAATTAAAGGCATTAAAAAATAAAAAAAAATTAAAGGCATTGAATTTTTCCAGGAGTTTAGAGATAACTAAATGAAGAAATATAAGTGAATAATCCTAAACTTCTTACCAAATTGACCACATTCATTAAGAATGTCATTTTATGTGACACTTTTTTGATTTTCAGTTTTGCAGTTTGTTGTGCCTTGGATGGAGTTGGAGGATGTTATACTGGGAAAACAGGTCCAGAAAGCAAAAGAAAACAAAAAGTATAAGATGAATTCACTCATATGGGAAACAAAGAAAGTGTTTACCCTTTTTAATATCAGAAAGGTTTATCTCTTTTGAATAGCACAGCTATTTTTACATATATACATATTCTTGGTTGTACAGTAATTTATATTATTTCACATTTAATTTATAACTATAATTTTGCACATATATGAATATATGTGTTTGAGTACATATTGGCTGTGTTTTCAGAAATATAATTTATGAAAATTTAATCTATTCACACATGAACAGTGTCAATGCAGATTTGACTAGTAATGTAAGTACATGAAATAAATTCTGGCAAAACAGGAATGTGCGTGCATAAGTATGTATACACCATCACTTCACTCCAGAAATGTGTTATTATAAGAAAAGATGGACCAAGTAACCATAGATAATATGATGTTTAAAAAAAAGAAGTTTGGAACACAGTTTGAAAAAGTCACATTTAATGTGGGATATTTAAGTGTTTCATGTCATCAAATTATATTTTTTTGAAAAAAATATGCCCCCCTAATTATACCCAAACTCACATGTAAATACCAGTTATGATTTATATAGGATGCAATTTTGAAATCTATGGTTTAATGTTAGAACATGGGGATCAGAATCACTGCCCTGTAATTTAGGCTTGATTTTCTTGAGCCTTGGAATAATTCTGAGCTTTTACACTATTTCACAAATTAGGACAAGTAGTTTTGATTTCATAATGTTTTCCTTAAAGTTTAGGATTTATTTTTAATATATTATGTCCACTTATAATCAATGTAAGATTAAAAATAGTTTCTATTAACATTTTGATAAAAACATAAACACTAAAATTTTTCAATAAAACTGAACTTTGTTCTGTTAAAATTATTTATGTGATATCTGGAAAATTAAAGGTTTATATTAGATTATGAATTCTATTTTCTAAGCTAAGATAAAGATATTAAAATATAAATGGCTATATAAAACAAATGCAAAACCAGATAAGGCTTTCCTTTTTGGGAGTAAGGCTATAAAATGTTGACACAGAGAGAAAAAATATCCTTTATACTTTTCGTGCCTTATTGTCTTTTAAGTTTCAAAGTAGAGAAAATGAGGTAAAAATTAGCATGAGTTCTCTCTAAACTGGAAAGATAAAGCAGGAAGTCTGAAGATTCAAAAATAGAGTTTATATGGTAGAGTAAAGGAGAGCTCAATTAAATAAAAGAATTTTGAAGCTTTATAGAAGATATTTCTTAAATCTTCGCTGACTTATATTTCAGTTGTCAATTTTGCAGAATAAAAAATTGCCCATGATTATGTAAAAAACTAACCAAAATACAGAAATAAAAATCTATGAATATAATATAAAGCTAGAAATAGTTTGTGTTCCAACCAGCAAAATTGTAAAACTGGATATGGTAATCAAAAGTGATTTTTCTCAATAAAATAGAAAAGTCAGCCATAGGCCAAAGGATGTACTGTTTTTACAAACACAGTTTTAAAAAACCTTTAAAAAATATAGTGGTTTTCAAGTAATTAAAAACACTCAAAAATAAAACACATGAATAGTTGCACAAATACAAAACTCTACCAAAAAAGATAGTAAACACAGTTATGGTTATTTTATAAATGATATTCAGTTCAACAAAGAAGAAATAAAATATAGTGTGTGATGAATCATATAAAAGCAATCAATAAGCATAATAATAATTCTAAAAATTATAAAAAGCAAATGGGATCTTTAAAATGGAGCATTAATGCATGTTTTATGTTTAGGTGGGTAGTTACTTTTTCTAAGGTATAAGAAAAAAATATATGTATAAATAAAACTCAGTTATCCAGTATAGTTTTAAACATTTTATATATTCCATGCTACAGAAGAAACTATTAGAAGAAAAACTTAAAGACAGTATCAAATCAACACAATCTAGTAAATTTGAGGACATAATATAGCACAGAACACATTTGAGTTTAGCATATAGTTCTTAAGTCAAAGACAGTACAAGAAACAAAATTACAAAATTGTATCCTTTATAAAGAATAAGATATGTCTTAATAAATTTCTAGAAAATAAAATGCATGATTTATAAAAAAAGAAAATACATAAAAATCAAGTGAACTTTGGGGCCAGAGAGGTGGCACCGAGCAATAAGGCATCTGCCTTGAGGGCGCTAGCCTAGGACAGACATCAGTTAGATCCTCTGACATCCCATATGGCCCCCCAAGCCAGGAGCTATATCTGAGAGCATAGCCAGGAATAAGATGTGCCTCCGCCCCTCCAAAAGAAAAGATTAAAAAAAACCAAGTGAACTTTATTGGAGAAGTCATAGTTGGTTTAACTTTAGAATATCAATTAATTGTATTGCAAAACACTAACAAAAAAACCACATGGTAATATCAGTAGAAATAGGGAAAAATGATGTAGTTTCACATCTGTCTCTGATAAAGTTTAATAAATGTATCTTCCAGTATAAGAAAATCTTCAAAAGAGATTCAATTTGTTTTATCTTAGAGAGTCTAACTGCTCCAAAATCCTTCTCTGAAAAATCTCCTGTACATGGAAAGAATATATGTAACTACTATATGATCTGATGAAGACGCACATAGAGAGATATGCATCAGAATTTAATCTATACCATTCTACAAATATAGATACAGAGTGCTCAAATATAAAGAAATGCAATGACTACCAATAAAACAGTTTCTGCAATGATTAAGTGAAAAGGCCTAGTTTCTTTTCTATGTTCAATTTTTATTCAATGTTCTCTTAATTGTAAATTTTCTTTTTGAAAGATTTATTCAAATTAAGCTGGAAACAAAATACAAATAAACATCTACAAAATGAGCTACTCTATTTTCTAAAAGTTGTCAATAACAAGAACAGATCACTATATATATAAGTTACAGTCTTATTTTCAATTGTTTTCAATCCAATATAAATTATGGGTGTTTATTTTCTGTTTTTGTTTTTTGTTTTTTTTTTTTTGTTTTTGTTTTTGGGGCCACACCTGTTTGATGCTCAGAAGTTAATCCTGGCTAAGCAGTTAGAAATAGCCCTGGCTTGGCGGGGACCATATGGGATGTCGGGGGATCGAACCGCAGTCCTTCCTTGGCTAGCGCTTGCAAGGCAGACACCTTACCTCTAGCGCCACCTCACCGGCCCCTATTTTCTGTTTCTTTTATGAATTTTAATATTTCTTTGGAGTTAATCTTTTCATTTCAATTTTCTTGTTCTGTTTATTTTCTCAGATTCTTAATAGATTGAAATCCTGTCTAGTTTTCTTTTTATTCTATAGTTTAGTGTTCATTATTTTTCCCCTTGAATTTATAGTTTCCTGTTTTTTGAAGTATCTGATACTTATTTCATACTTACTTGCATATATTTTAATTTTTGAGACCCTATAGATATTTGGAAAAGGCCATGAAACTCTATTTGTAATATTACCAATAGATACTGAACGTGATAGTTGGTTGTGTATGTTTATTCCAATGTTTGATTTTTTTTTTTATTTCACATCTTTCCAGGATTCAAGATCTGGATTTCCACTAAATTTTACCCTGGATGCTTGCTTTCTTCTTGTTCATACTCCATTACAGATAATTTGGTTAAGGATATTCTTCTTGAAGATCCTTAAAGAAGATTAGCTTCTGCCTCTACACTTTATGTTCCCTCTATTTTGAATGATTTTTTTTCTGACTATTTCTGGACTTATTTTGGATTCACTTATTAAACTCAAACATCACTTTCTCAGACCAAAATATCTTGATTGGTATTAATTATGTTCACTTTGTTAATTTTTCATACCAGATGGTATCTATTATTAGTAGATTAGTTTTACTTTTTAGTAATGCTTAAAACTATATCTTTTAGTATTTCTTTTTTGTTTGTTTGTTTTTGGGTCACAGCCGGCGGCGCTCAGGGGTTACTCCTGGCTCTAGGCCAGGGGTGGCAAACAAGTTCAACACAAAGAGCCAAAATTTTAAACTGAGGGATGGGAGACAGGACTACGCTATCGGAGATCTCTCCTTAGAGGTCCCTCCTCAGAAGCAACAGAACAAAATCCAAACTTGGCAAAGAGCCACAGTATACAAAAGAATAAGAGGCAAAGAGCCCCATTCATTTTGGCCGGGAGCCGCATCTGCCTCGAGAGCCCTGTGTTTGCTACCCCTACTCTAGACTCAGAAATCGCCCTGGCAGGCACAGGGGACCATATGTGATGCCTGGATTCGAATCACCGTCCTTCTGCATGAAAGGCAAACGCCCGACCTCTATGCTATCTCTTCGGCCACTGGTATTGCTAGTAGTTTCTAGACATTAAAACACTTCTTGCTTGAGGAATAATTGCAACATAGGTGAGATTGATGATAAAGATAGACACTCGTGTGGTGGTAGTAAAACCAAAAGGTGGTGGTACATTCAAGACACATGCTAAATCAAGTCAATGACATAGGGAAAATGAAGTTATCAAAGGTAAAAGGAAGTGATACTGTAAAATGAAGGTATTACTTTTAAAATTTTATCAGAGCCCAATCAGAAAGACATAAAGCATATAGCTTTATAGCTTCTTTACTCCAAATTCACTTCCAATACCTTCTCAGAGCAAATAGTCAGGAGACTTTAGACTATTTTTAACTGAAGAAAAGTTGGCGGTGGTGGTGAGGGAGAGTTTCTCCAATAGTGATCAGAAGGCCTGTTAGCGAACAATGACAAGATGTTCAATTCAAGAACCTATAGGTATAATGTCGCTATTATCCTATAGTGTTGGGGATACTCCGACATTTCTAGTGATATTTGAAGGTACTCAGGAATGTACCTGAATGCTCAGGGTATCAGGAGGTGTCAGGAATCTGAGTTCAGACACTTAGTAAGAATGATCTTAGAATGTACTTTGACCTGACCACTATCGTTTTTCTCTAAACAGCACAAAATGAAGCGCATTTTTTCATCTGTTGATCTCTGCTTCCACTTGTTTGGAAAGTGCAGTTTCCTCCTTGAAGATGCCTTTAGTCTCAATGTCATGGAGCGTTTTACCGACATGTTGTTCTATATACCTTATGGTATCAGGTCTGATATCAAGGTCTTTAATCCATTTGGATTTTACCTTCGTACATGATGTTAACTGGGGGTCTATGTTCGCTTTTTTTGCAAGTGGCTAACCAGTTCTGCCAGCACCACTTGTTGAAGAGGTTTTCCCTGCTTCACTTAGGATTTCTTGCTCCTTTGTCAAAAATTAGGTAATTCTATTTTTGTCAATAGATGGCATCAGAATGAAATTAGATGAATGTCATCCTGGTTGTAAGTTCTAGTTTTGATTCCACTCTTGTGAACCAGCCTGAACCTAGTGAGGGTGTTTGCAAATATTCTATAGAGCTTTGTGTGGCCATGTATCTAAATGGATCAATTATCTTTTTTTTTTTTTGAGGGATGGTGTTCACCAGTCGGTTTCAGGGTAACCCCAGTTCTACACTTAGGAATCACTCTTGGTGTGTTCAGGAACTATAAAAGATGCCTGGGAAACAAACCTAGGTCAGTTACTTGCAAGGAAAGAGCTCTATGTTATATACGATCTCTCTGGCCCCTGATCATTCATAATAATGCCAGCATCAGCCCTGTAACCCATTCCTTTAGTTCCTCCATAATGGCATTTGCCTACTCCATGTTTTTTACCCCCTCCTAGCAGAACCCAGATTAGTTGGCGTTACCCACCAGCAAACCTCTTCCTCCTCTCCTCACACCCACCTCTTTCTATCAATTTATTTTCTGCTTTAATGACTGGAGACTATCTCTGGTCTTGGGTAATCAGCCTACTCTGTTATTCTGTGGATCGAAAACACATCTCAATGAGGTCTAAACACAGCCTCAAGGAGAGCTCTTTCCTTCTAAACCCATCCTTCCTCATGTTCTCTGGCTCATCTTAAGGTATTTGGTAAGTTCTTTCCACAAATTTAGTGACTCAAAATTTAATAAATTTAAGCATCTAATCCCTCCCTTTGAAAGTGCTATCTTGTTTCTGTCTCTTAGTCAGGCTCACTATGAGATACACTGGTGATCAACAATAAAAATATTTTCATGAGGGATTGTTTATGAAGCACTAAATAGCAGAGGAGCCTAATGGGGTCTTGGGACAACCCAAAATTTAAAATTTGCAGGAATTTTGTGCGTTCAGAAATGTGAACTAAAATTGTAAGCAAGCATTATATAAAATTCTCCTACATAATATTGATTACTGCTGCAACAATTCTTGTCTGAATTTTCCTTTTTGTTATTTGAAAATGCCCTAATACTCCTCCCAGTGTTTGAAACTAACTACAAACTGACTGATCAAAGAATCTTGGAACAGTGTACGTCATAGTCCCTCTGTTTGATGCTATAAACTTGGGCAAGAATCCCAACATAGAAGAGCAGAAAGACATGGAAGACAATGACTGACAGACCTCAGCCAGCAAGACAAGTGGTGTTATATGCCTATCAATCAATTTTTTAATTGGAAGAAAGTCCATTCTACTGTCAACCTGATTGATTTCTACAAACAAATTTCTTACCTTTCTGACCATGGAATTGGGAGAGACTACCTTAGTGCACCATATGCAGTATTTTTGTTATTCCTTCTGAGGTGCATGTAACCATTAAATGGAGAATTTATCTGGTCAGGATATAAGAAATAAAGGTCAGAGGAGTTGTTAATTTTATTTTGATTTAAGTGAGGTGTGGAAATTTGTCAGTTTATTTTTTTCATCTGTGACCGTAACCTTTTTCTCTTACCCAGAAGGAACAGGCATAGGAGTATGATTTCTCTATAAATGTCAGAGAACTTATCACAGTCTTTTCCATAGGTATCACTGCCATTGGTCAAGTTCTGGTGATTGTAGTGAAACTTTGATAATTACCTACTCCCCAATTATTTAAACTTAACAATGAGCCCTGGATCTTAGAGCTACCTAACAGGCACAATTACTGGTCTATAGAACATCAATTGTGAGCCTACATTTGAAGAATTTATCTGTTAGTATATAAAAATAGATACTATAATATTGAAAAATTATAACATAGTATACATAACAAAGATCATATTTAATGTAGTTCAGATTTTTGGGGGCCACACCAGGTGATGTTCATGGGTTACTCCTGGCTATGAGCCCAGAAATTGCTCCTGGCTTGGGGGACCATATGGGATGATGGGGATCAAACCACAGTCTGTTCTGGATCAGCTGCGTGCAAGGCAAACACCCTATCATTGCGCCACTGCTCTGGCCTCATAGTTCTGATTGTTCTAATATATTCTAATATATGTTCTAATATATAATACTCAGCAATTTGTGCACATATACTCACATGTGTAAATTATTGTATATGTAAATAAAAACTCATAAAAATTCTCAAAATTGCAATATGGAGAAATTGTATGGAATTGAAGTAATAGTGTAGAGGCCAGGTGCTTGTCATACATGTGTTTAACTGATCCCCAGGAACCCATATTTCTCTCTAAGTACTGCCAGGAGTGTTCCCTGTGTATAGAGCCAGGAATACACCTTGATCACTGACAAGCGTGGCCTCCTAAAACAAAAAATTATGAAAAAAAAGAGATTTGATTATTTTATTTTTCTCATTTTTCTAAGTTTTTTTTTTACAAACCTCATGAATTTCTCTTTTTTTCTTTCTCAGAAATTTATCTAATACAAGTCACCTAAAGGATGAAATAAAGACATCCTTGAAAATCAAACTTTTTAATTACTTTGTACAATAATTCCTCCATTGTCGAGGTCACATCATGGGATGGCATTTGCAAGTTGCTTTTCTGTGTGCTGATTGAGCATTCTATTAAGCAGCTATAACATAGGCATTAAAATGGATTAGAGTTAAATAATTTATGCTACAAGCCATTCTGAGTAGGTACTTCTATGTTAGAGCACTCCCCATGTATTTCATGTCCTTTAACTTTTTCTCGAAGCTGTCATACAGCTTTCTGCATATAGTCATTGGCAAAAAAATGCTGATAACATTTTGCATTCTAATATAACAAGGTTTGCTGTGATGATAAGCAGCAGTAGATTTTGACACTTTGCAATTTTATGTGCTAACAGGTGCTTTAACACAGTCTGGAGTGCAACTCACTTATAACATAAGGAAGACAACCCTCTCTTTAAAAAACCAAACCTCCAAACAGAGTATAATTAGGATATAAATATAGAAAAAAACAGATGAAGTTCTTATCAATTTTGAATACTATATGTAATGGGAAAGGGATTATTTGAGGTTTTGCAGTCTATGGACAAGTTGTTTATTTTATGCCCTAAAATTTAAGAGCAATAGATATCTGTTTGATTTATCATGAAATCAGGAGATCTGAGATCATTACTATTTATTTGAATGCTTTTTCAATGTATAGTTAGTTAAATGTGCTGAACTTATTTACCTTATTAAGCTCAGGTCATTAATCATCTAAGGCATGAGGCTGCAAATATATTTTTATTAAACAGGAAGCTGTCTTTAACATCTATTCAATGAAATTACTTGCTTAGAGAATCACTTAATTCTTTTGAACTACATCTGGCCAGTAATATTGTAGTAGCAGATAGAATCCTTTCATTTCATTTCCTGTTTTCAATGAAATTAAAGAGTCCTGACATTGCTCAGAGAAACTGACTGGATGAGATAATACACCACTTTTTATATTCTGGGCAGTTGTATAAACTGGGAAAAAATGGTTGAGAGAGACTGCAGTGGTGCTTATCTGAGACTAGGAAATCCAGCTATAATATTTTTTATCATTAGTGCAAAGCTTAACAAAAATCTGATACACTAGCTTTTAAAACAAATTTGGATTTTATATATTAGTTGTATGCGTTCAGAATAGAACTTATATTGAAGGGGTGATGACTTGAACATGGTTGTAGTTGCTCTTTTGTTTCAGGATTGTAACACTCCAGGTCAGTTTCTATTTCACTTCCACAATTCTTGGAAATGAAATATTTCATGAATATCAGTCTCAAATAACATTAAAAAATCACTAACAGGCTCGCATCATATTCAAAAGCTTTAATAACAGGAACAATGCAATATAAACTTAAAGATCAATATAACATATGATTTTTTTCAGAAGGCATATCTTGTCTAAAGCTAAAGGAGTGCTTTACACTACTAAGACTTTTCTGCAAACAAGATTTGTTCTTTCATGTTAGTTATTAAAATGTATGTATTCCATGTTTCATTTATTCTTTATTTCAATACACAGCATAATCACTTGAAGTATTTCTTAATTATTAAGGTTTTTTGTTTGTTTGTTTGTTTGTTTGTTTTTGGACCATCACAGGTGATGCTTACGGATTACTTTTGGCTGTACGCTCAGAAATCGCTCCTTGCTTGGGGGACCATATGGAATGCTGGGAGATCGAACCCCCGTCCGTCCCTCGTTAGCACGTGTAAGGCAAAAGCCCTACTGCTCACTCCACCTCTCGGCCCTCCCTTAATTATTAACTTTAAATTAACTTGAAATACTGTCAACTATTCACCATAAGGAACTCCTCTACCAATACCCTATGTTAATTTTACCTGAATGCTCAGACCCACACACACCTGGGAGGGTCTCTGGTTTTGGAATAAATATATAATAGGTGCTGCCTCAGGGAAAAAATGGTAGCAAGGAAACATGGAGAGCAGCTGAAAGGGAGATAGAGTCAAAAAAATTAAGAGAAGAAGCAGAGAAGTGGCTACTTGGAAAAGACTTAGTATTGAAGCTATGTGAGGAAATGCGCCTGGAGGTTAGGGCCATGAAATAAAGCTCGCTGACTCCTATGAAACTTTAATTGACAGCTTGTGATTATTTCTCCTCTATTATCGTGCATCTTCAAACTCATCGTCAAAGGGCCTGGACAACATGCCAACGAAGGCCTCACCCAACACTAGGACTTTAGACTTTATATTTTATATTAAAACAACAAATGAACACAGACACAGAACCTGACAAACCAAGTAAACCTCAGCCATGGTGAATGCCTTGACTCTCTGGCTACTCTTGGCTTTTTTAAGCTGGACTGAGAATGGAGAGCCTAGAATGCACATGGTGCCTGTTCTGAACATGCCAGAGGCTTTTCAGGTGGAACAGAAACTAGCAGTGAAGCAGGGAGAGCAGAAAACTTGGAGCACCCCCTGAGGCCTAGAACCCAGATTTTTTTTCTTCTACCAAAGGTGCTTTTTCTGAGGACCACAGCCTCCCAATTTGCAGAAATTTATAACGGTCACTAATTAGAAAAAAAGAGCCCAAAATAAAGCTCCATTGTTAGGGGACTGGTAGCAGGAAGATGACTGGTGATCCCCAACCCTGATTCAGGTCCAGACAACCTCAGCTGCTCTAAGCTCTCAGATGCACTGCTTTGGTGGCGGAGAGCTGTGCACCCTGACATGACCACTTTTCTTGGCAAGCTGCAGCAGGAGCACTCCCTGTATGCAGGCAGACAGGGTCGGCTCCAGTCGAGCTGCTATGAGAGACAACGACCCAGGGCATGGCCCAGAGTTCCACGGTTCTAAAGCTGCGGCACCAGCCCACTCATCCTGGGCAGTTGCTGGAACTGCTCTCAGGCATCTGAACATCATGATGATGAAGAAAACGAAGATGGAGAAAATGGAGGATCCAAGACCAGCTGAAAAACCAAAAGAGGAGAAGCTGATTTTCAGAACCTTGTGCATCTTAACTGTGTTTCAGATTAATTTCTTGACCCTATTTGCATGGCTCATTGTTTTGCTGAACTAAATTTTGTTTGTGTGGGTCTTACTGTTTTGTTCTAAGCCCCACTGCAGACAGAAAATTTTAGCTAACTTTAGTGGTTTAATATATTAGTTTGCACAATTTTGGGCAATGCATGTTAGAGTTTTAAAAGTTCTCAACTATCCTCGTGAATGTTTCCCCATTGCTATAATGTTTTATTGTGTATCGTATATAGCAGCCTATTTTCAAACTGTATTATCTTGAAGATGTTCTTGCAATTTGGTTTAGAAAAGTTTATGAAAATAAACTTAGATGTTCTAAACTTTTAATAGTTCTTAGTGTAATAGTACTAAGAATTTCAAACTGTAGTGTATTTGCATCAAAGTTCTAATGTTTATGTTCAGAGAAGTCTAGGGAAAATGTGTAATATATATAAGATATGGACAAGGCTGATCATCTCAAGAGGAAATGTATAGAATTTAAACTTTGATACTTTTAGTCCTGATATGGAATTCCCGCCTCTGGAGCAGGAGAGCAAGAGAACAAAAAAGTTTTGTAACTTCTTTTTTTTTTTTTAAAGCAAAAAAGGTGGAAAATGTAAGGAACCCCTCCCCAAAAAACCTATGTTAATTTCATCTGGATGGTCAGACTCACCCATACCTGGGAAGGGGTCTGTGCTTTGGAATAAAAATATAAAAGGTGTTGCCTGGGTGGAAGGGGACAGTAAAGAAGCAAAGAGAGCAGCTGAATAGGAGACAGAGAGTCAGAAAAGCAGAGAAATGGCTGCTTAGAAAAGTCTTAGCACAGAAGCTATGTGACATATGTGACATGGTAGTTAGGACTGTGACATAAAGCTAGCTGACTCCTATGAAACTTTGCCTGTAAAATTACTTTGCCACTACTACTTCCAAACCCGCTGGCAGAAGCGCTAAAGGTGCTGTGCCTAGAAAGGCCTCACCCAGACATGTGGACATAAGACTTTATATTTTATAATTAAAACAACAATCCACAACTATTTTTTTCTTCCCACTGGATAACCATGGTGACTTAGATTTTAATGATTTATTCAATTAATTGTATAGATATTCACTGACCAGTCCATATTTATTTGTTTCTGCTGATTAGGCTTCTAAAAGATTATAAAAATTGTTAGAACTGGAGAGATAGTAAAGTACGTAAGGTACTTGCTTTACATGAGACTTGACTCATCAACCCCTGCCATTGCAGGGTCCTCTGAACTTTTATGAGTGACCCATGAACACAAAGCCAGGAATAAACTCCCAAACATCACAAGGTTCAATACACTTTAGCCCCCAAAGCACAAATTATCAACAAAAATTGCAAATAATGACGATAGTAGAATTTTGGGATTTTGGTGGTGATATGTTGCAATAACTTCATAAATCAATGCCATAGAGTTTACTGCTATTATAACCATTTTATCTAAATTGTTTTTTAAACAAAGGAATAGATATGTAACTGAGGTCCTCCATTTTGATATATGAAAGAAAAGAGGAAAAGTTTAATCTACTAATATTGAGAAATGTAAAAAATCATAGTAGTTAAAAGATAAGAAGCAGAAAAAAATAATTTTAATGACCAATGTACAAATAGCCTCCTTTAATAATTACTGAGAATACTCAATTACTCTAAAAGAAAGAATAAAATCCACAGTGGTTTGAGGAAAGCACATGAACTTCAGAGTTTTAAATAAGCACTTCAACTAGTTTTTTTTTGTTATACTGTTACCATAACAATACTAAACACCTTAAAATGTTAGACACTATGAAGAGTTAGATGTATTCTAAATATAAAGAAAATTTAAGGAGCAGGAGCAGTGGTGCAAGTGGTAGAGCATCTGCCTTGCAAGCGCTAGCCTACGACAGACTGTGGTTTGATCCCCCAGTGTCCCATATGGTCCCCAAAACCAGGAGCAATTTCTGAGCACATAGCCAGGAGAAATCCCTGACCATTACCAGGTGTGGCCCAAAAACAAAAACAAAAACACAAAAAAAGAGAGAAAATTTAAAACAATATATAG
This sequence comes from Suncus etruscus, assembly GCF_024139225.1. Classification (NCBI taxonomy): domain Eukaryota; kingdom Metazoa; phylum Chordata; class Mammalia; order Eulipotyphla; family Soricidae; genus Suncus; species Suncus etruscus. The sequence goes on along the minus strand of NC_064850.1, from coordinate 106,500,012 downwards.
ATGTATTAAAATAATTTAAGCATAAAGAGGACCATATTAGAAGAAAGGTTATTTTTTTGCATAGGTAGATCAGCTAAAAGATTAAAAATATATATTGGCAAAGAAAACATAAAGCAGTAGTTGTTTTATGTAATAATATATTCATTACCTAATACATGGTAATGTGTTTAGTGTTTAAGACAGATGACTAATAAGCCTATAAAACTGCTTTTGTGGAACTTCCATTTTACTGAAAGCAAAAAGTTCCCAATATCAAAATTTTCTCAATATGCATTATCAGTTATGAAGTGACACATTTAGTGATATTGTTTAACATATTTTTACTTTTGAACATCAAAATCAGAGACACCTATTTTAAAAATGATTTTGACCAAATGCTGAGAATTATGCAATAAAATAATTGTACACAAATCTTATTGTGGAGGCCATAAATGCCTGTATGTTCAATTAGGAACAAATAGTCTTTTGGATAACTTGCTTTTGAGAATATACAATTCATAGTGACAAAAGGTAGAGGTATTTCTCAATTATTAGTTAGGATGTGTGTATAAATAGTACAACTCTGATATATGATATTACCTGATTTTTACAAATATGTAATGCACTGGGCTATATATAAATATATATGATAAAATTCAATGAATTTTGGTGAATTGCTGAGGAATTGATGTGTGATTTTAAAATTTTAATGCATTTATTCTAATTTTTTAAGAGTATTCTACTCATTTAATTACCAGTGACAGTTAAAATCAAGATATTTTTTTCCCTCATTTTAGCTTTTATTCTTGTACTTTGGCTATGGAGTTTGTCATGCATGTATATGTAATTTATCTTTTTGTTTTGTTTTGTTTTTCGGGCCACACCCGTTTGATGCTCAGGGGTTACTCCTGGCTAAGGGCTCAGAAATTGCCCCTGGCTTGGAGGGACCATATGGGACGCCGGGGGATCAAACCATGGTCCTTCCTTGGCTAGCACTTGCAAGGCAAATACCTTTCCTCTAGCACCACCTCACCAGCCCCTATGTAATTTATCTTAAAAATGACTTTCATAATTTCTGAAATCTGAATCATTGCTTAAAAGTTTCCAATAACTAGATAGCAACAAGGAGCTTCCTCATTTAATTATTCTCTACTTGTAGGATTTTATTTTTGCATTTATATGCCTTATGCTCCTAGAATTCATTTGAAATACCCAATACTAAAATCAAAAAATCTTCTTTGGTTTCTTACAAAAGTTCCCCACTGTTCTAAATATTATTTATAAGTTGATATTGGTATATTTTTTATGTTCATGTTAAAATTTTATTTACTTTATCTAATGAGCATTTATTACATAGTTGACATAGTTGATCATAATATGTTTGTTTCCAGGTAAGTGGGAAAGAAATAATTTAAAAAAAAGAAAAAAGTAAAGAAAGAATTATAAAGACTATGGCAACAATAATTTGTGAATCATTGTATCTCCAATGAGGTCTTTAAGTCATTGTCAGAAAATTTAGCAAACTCTTGTTTTTAGTTCACCATTCTGTTACTGTATTTGTTTCTGATGTCAGGAATAGAACCCAAGTCAGCTGTGTCCAAAGCAAAATGCACCACCAGCTGTGCTATTACTTTGTGGGGTGTGGTTTGTGTTTCCAGGCTTTCTGTAATTATGGGAAAATGTGGGGGAGGGTGCCTGTACTCACTTCGAAATAAAAGGTAACATCAGCCCAAATACCAGCATATCTGGAGTTTCAGTCCAGACTCTGCAGAGTCTTAGAGGAGTGGTGAGGCAGTGAAGAGGTGACTGTGGGTGATGAGTGCAGCAGGCAGGACTTTGGCAGGGTGGATACTTGGCCTACACTTTCCTACCAGTTTTTAGTTGTGTGGCCTGTGAAGCACTGTCTTTTTTAACTAATATGTAATTGTTCATTTTTGTGAACTTAATTTTAAAGATAGATGGGCTTTTTACTGTATTAGATATCATTTCAAAATTTTATTTCATAATAGATAAGATCATATTATTTTGACACTACATATTTCTTTTTAATTTACATTGACTCTGGTTCTATTCTGTGTCTTCATTTTTTGTTTGTTTGTTTGTTTTTTGTGTGGTTCAAGAGCCATACCCTGTGACATTCAGGGGTTATTTTTGGCTATTCACTCAGAAATCGCTCCTGGCTTGGGGACCATATGGGATGTCAGGGGATCGAACTGCAATACATCCTAGGTCGGCGTGCAAGGCAAATGCCCTAACCCTGTGCATCACTCCGACTCCATATTCTATGTGTCTTCTTCAGATTTTTTAACAACATTTTATTTAAAGATACACTTTGGATAAAACATAATTTTATTTATGCTATATAAATAACTAAAATATAGACTGTGTTCTTAATCATCTGTACATGTTTAGATATTGAGGTATTAAGTGTATTCGTATTATTATAGGCCTAATAGGAGAGTCCATTTATCTATTCATTTCCTATGTGCTTACAACAATGTTTACTTATGTTCTGAGCTTCTGTGTCTGTGTTTATTTGTACAGTTCACCTCCAACAATTTCCAAGGCTATGCAATACCTATGCAACAAATAAATAAAGTACCTATGCAATAAAGTAATGGTGCCCTAATGACACCCAATGCATTGCAAGAGTTAATTACCTTTCAAAGGTGTATAATATACTCAGGAAGTAGTTTATGTTTTTTAATTACCAATAGAGCTGCAAAATGTTTACAATGAGCTTTGAACTTTTCTAGTGAACAAGTAAAGTAATGTAGGCAAACCAGGTGTTTTTCTTTTGTGTTCTTTTACTGTTTGTCTAAAGTGCTTAGACATGCATGAAAGAGAAAGAGAGAGGGAGAGAAAAAAAGAAAGAGACAAAGACACAGAGACAGAGATAGAGAGAACAAATGCACAGTCAATAACAGAGAATTGACTGAGTGATGGCTTGGCTAGTGCGCTTGAGCCCAAAGACAATTTCATCTCTATAGGTATTAATGAGAAGTTTATGAAACCGCTTCTAATGATAATGTCTGAGAATGTCAATGTCTTTTTATTTTAATAATGACATTCCAGAGTAGCTCAATTTGCAGTTTGGAGGATAATTTATATACTTCCAATAGCTATTTGTTTTACAAATTGCATGTGCAAAATTAGTATCTGAATGAAAATGTTTCATTGGAGTTTGAAGGAATATGTAAAAGCAGATTTATATATATAAACATATATATCCCTGAATCAAAATATTTTTCTATGATGAATAATCATACTTTTATACATGTTAGCAAAAAAAATTATAGGTAGGAAAGTTGTCCTAAGATACACTAGAAAAATCAATATAAAATAATATAAGAATAAACTCCATTAACATAGTTATGAAAAATGCTAATCAATAAAAAGTGATTTCAAAATTTTGTGATCTAATAAAATGCTAGTGGAGACTTTGAAAGTTTACTTCCAATTTTCTGTTAGAAACTTTTATATAAAAATATAGATCATAATTCTGTTTGAGGAATATAAGAGATGAATGACGGTTGCCCTATTCAGAAGTACTTTAAAACAAATAATGGATGACTTGAAATTGTTATTTATTTTCTATTTACCAGTACATCTATTTTAACTTTTAGTTGATATATTTATTTTCATTTATTCTGTAAAGGGGTTAAACTAATTGTTTTATTTTATTTTTTAATTTTTGATCAAAGTGGATTACATATCTTTCATAGTAATATTTTAGGTACATATTAACATTGAATCAGGGGAATTCCCACCATCGAAGTTGACCTCTTTCCTCCCCCATTCCCAGCATGCATCTGATATTCCCCTCCTTTATCCCCCAGGCTGCTAAGATAAGTGATTCCCTCTGTATCTAGCTTGTTGAAGATTGGGTATCAATTCTGTTGTCGTTGGCTTTGAATTTGGTGTTTTAGTCTGATCATTTTTATTACTATTAATTTATTTTTATAATTGAGATAAATTATTTTTAGCTAATGGACTAATGTTTCTTGTATATATTTTCCTTTAAAACTTTTAGGAGAAAGGGGCATTTCTATTGAATGTCTTGCTTTTATCCCAATCTTTCTAATAATTATAGACATTCCAGTTTTGTGGTTTGGGCTTTTCTTGACATGTAAACTGGGTAAAGTATTTTATATTGCATGTAAAGATAAATGATACATGTTTCTATGTGGAAGAAAAATTTATTGGGACATAAATTCTGAAAATTTTGGTATAATTATTATAATCCATTCATTTATTAGATGGACCATAATCCTCTTCTTCATAGGAAATGGAGAACAAACACTGTTCTGACATGTCTTACTGAAGTTCATTGTTCTTCAACAGGATTATCCTGGGATAAGAGACAATATTTCTTGACTAGAAGGATCACAGAATTCTCGAGGTGAGAGACTTTATGGTCAAACTTAGCTTGCCCCTTGAGTCATTGGGTGTAGAGAAGTCTTCCAGAGGTTATAGAGTTAGTGCAACAGGTAGGACATTGTCTTTCGTGCATCTAACCTGAGTTTCAGCCCCCTTATAACAAATGGCCTCTCCAGGCATGGTCATTGAGGCCAGGGACAGGAGTATTCCCTGAGCATAGCCATGTGCTACCTACCCCCAACCAGTGGATATAATCTAGTATATAAGCTGAAGAAAAGTCCTAAATTTCAGAGGCGCTTCATTTAACAAAAGTATTTTTTCATTTATGAGGCATTGATTGGCATAGTGCTACATTAATTACATCAAAAGTATCTATCTAGCCTATATCCCCTCTTGATAAATTTGTAAATGATCAGGGGATCAGAAGATAGAAACCAAAGTGCAGGGGCCAGCGAGGTGGCGCTAGAGGTAAGGTGTCTGCCTTGCAAGCGCTAGCCAAGGCAAGGACCACAGTTCGATCCCCCGGCATCCCATATGGTCCCCCCAAGCCAGGGGCAATTTCTGAGCGTGTAGCCAGGAGTAACCCCTGGGCATCTAACGGGTGTGGCCCGAAAAACTAAAACAAAACAAAACAAAACAAACAAACAAACAAACAAAAAAACAAAGTGCAAAGACTCTTAAAGTTGGTGCCTAGAAGTAAAATATTACATGACCTTCCCCAAGACTATAAATGCAACCCTACCATATGCTTGAGTGAATACCAACAACTTGAAATTTATTCCAGCTACTTACACTGCATCTTTTCCATTTTTCTCAAAGAATAGTTGGCATGTTTATGCACAAAATGGCATGTTACCTTACTTTTGCATTTCAAATATTCTCAACGAATATACTAATCTCTTTTCTGTGCCATTAATAGAACCCTCATTTTTTCTGCTTAAAAGCAGATAAGGCAATAATTGGCTTTTCAATTTTCCAAAGATTTTTTCACCATAGAAATTTTATCAGGTTATAGAACTATATGCTATGACGATATGTATATATTTTACTTCTTTAAGCTATCTTTTGCAAATATAGATGCTATATATCTCTAAATGCTGATTTTAAGTAAGTGCTTTAGTAGAGTTTTGGTGATTTATGCTTTATTTTGTATTCTGTTTTTATTAGAAACAGGCCAGTGGCTTCTAGTGTTTGAATTGGAATTTGGTTCACTGACAGTAAAATAACAGCCATTTATCATAAACTTTCAATCCATTCTTGTTCTTTTCATTATTTGAATGTGGATAGGGTCCATAAAAATGAAAAGTAGCTTTCACACTTCAGAATAGACATTCCACTTAAACTTGAGAGTTTGTAGAGGGTAATATTTAAATAATGCATCTGGAAGCCAAAATGCCTGGTTTGAAACCCAGCCTTGCCACTGTGTGACTTTGGGCAATTATTTACTTTCTTGCTAGTTTAGTTTCTTCATATGCAAATAACCATAAGAATTACCTCCAGAGACTGTAAAGTCAATAAGTGGATTTTAATGAAATAAATCTTTGTAAAATATCTAGTGTTTAATTTAATTAATAAGTGCTATATGAACTTATACTAATTATGTGGTATTATTATCCAAGATAAAATTTGTTACTTAGTATGAAAATACAGCATCATTAAAAATATTTTCACATACTGGCCTGGCAGGGGAGATACCATGATCACTAAAGTGGTTTTCCCAGGGTGAGGCTTATCCATTGCACTCCGGATGTGCTGACCCCTGCAATTTAATTTTTTAAAAATTTAGAAAAAAAGAAAAAAGAAAAAAATATTTTCGCACCTACCTTAAGTGTAAGCTCCTAGAAATGGGAAGAATGAATTATATAACTTATTTGTTTATATACATTTAATCGCATAAATGATGTTTTGTACACATTGTTAGTTCAGTGCAAAATCAGAGCACCGCAACACAATTTTTGATAGATGGAATACAGATATGTTTATTGATTAAAATATAACCATCTAACTTTTTTGGAAACAAGCTGAGTCAGGATTGAAATAGCAACTAAAATCACAGATATTTTATGAGCAATATAGTACAAATATGACATTGAGTTTAGTAGTATCTAATGATAAACTGTCTAAAACTTTTCCTTTGGGATTAAATAGATTCACTACCCTATCTCATGTAATTCTCTAATCAAAATAACCTTTGTAAACATTGCTTTCTGGAGTGAAGTATTTTACAAGATTTTGCCCTTGATTCTGCTTTTGTCTTTTCCTGCTTTAGATTCTGTTCTTTTTATTGTAATATAGATTTCCTTTATTGTGTTCTCAGATGCTGAGAAGTTTTCTTAGAAAACATTCTTTTATGGGATGTTATATTTTAAAACAAAATTACAGATATATTGAGTTTAATTTTACAATGTAGAACAATACAGTTTAATTTCTACATCTGAGGCTGTCTTTGAACTTGTTTCTAAAATATTTAGCTGAAATAAGCTGCTAGGAAAATAACCACTTATTATTTTTGTAGTCAACACTGTCCTACATTGAAATTTGAAATTTACTGACAAATTATTTTCTGCTCCAAATAGTTTTCATTGCTAAGCAATGACCGAAAATTCTCTATTTTCACCTGGCCTAATAGTTAATGATATGAAAATGCCTGGCAGTGTGCTTTAATTTACGACCACTGAAAAGCAGTGTTTGGAAAGCTTTGAAAATAGTCAGCTAAAAATCTATAGTTCCTGCATTTAGGAACATCAATAGAGAGTTGGAATACTATTAAGTGAGTGGCAATAAAAATTCATGAAAACCTATATGGTAATAAATAAAAATTGACATGAGCTAATTTGACAAAGCTTTTTTTGAAATGGTATATATAAGCTGAATTAAAAATAAATTGGAAGTATGTTCCATTAAAAAATATATACACCAGGAGGAGAAAGAAAATAGATATACAGAAACTTAGCAGCAGTGTACATGAAACAGGTAAATTTTTCTCCTATTTAAGCTTTATGCTTTCCTTGTGTATCTGTGCACACTTAGACAAACATTATGTGTCTAGAACCCATGGTTAAAGAGATAATAGGATAGAGCCTTTCCACTACTTGCTGCTTAGGCAAAGGCCCTCCTCCGGATGCCAAGATGAATGAGCCTGGGACTTGTGCTGCATCTTGACCTGAACATTTGGTGTTTGACCAATGGACAAGGTGGTTAAGAATGTTCTCAAAAGTAGCCTAGGCAAAGGCATAGAAATTTGAAGACTGGGATTATTCCCCAAGATTCTAATCTACTTTGGATAAACCTAGGACACAGGTCAAGGTGGCAGAAAAAAGAGAGGAGATGGAGTGGGTGCTGCGTGCAGATAGTGGCTGCAGAGTGGAGCTCAACAAGTGCTGGTCAAGGAGCTTGGCCTTCCTACTTTCGGTTAGGGAAGATGACTATCAAGACCTGATAAAACATATGGTCCCTGGTGCAAGATAGGACAGACATATCTGATTCTCATCAAGACTACTGGAAGCTAATCTGACTATATTTTATGGCCTGCAAAATGTATTGTAATGGTTCAAATGGCTCCTGGAAGAAAAAAAAAATGAAATCTTTCCTACTATTGCTCTCAGCTCTGGAGGACAAAAGAATATTAAGCAAAGCAGCAACACAAACATATTCGTATTTGAGGAAGTTTTCTCCAAGGTTCACCAGGCTTTCAAGTGGCTGAGTTATAGGACATCTTGCTCAATCTTCCAATGGGGTCTTGAGCTTGGAGGAAGAAAAAACTGACCGTCCACAGTGGAGACAGATTTGCTCATATTTTCTATTTTCTGTGTGCCCAACTTCCCTGAAGCAGGGTTTCTACTCTGGCCTCTCCCTATGTGGCCCATGGGATAGTCCTGGGCTTGCTTTTTTAAAAATCTATCTAAACAGTAGTGAAGCTGAGGAACAATCCTCATTTATAGTAAATAATACCAAGTCTTTCAACTATTAGTTAACATTTTCATTGTCACTTCTTTTATAATCAAGTCAGATCAATAAAAGTACTGTTCTCCTAAAATGAAAGAAGAGAAAGAAAGAAAGAAAGAAAGAAAGAAAGAAAGAAAGAAAGAAAGAAAGAAAGAAAGAAAGAAAGAAGAAAGAAAGAAAGAAAGAAAGAGAAGAGAGAGAGAGAGAGAAAGAAAGAAAGAAAGAAAGAAAGAAAGAAAGAAAGAAAGAAAGAAAGAAAGAAAGAAAGAAAGAAAGAAAGAAAGAGAAAGAAAGAAGAGAGAGAAAGAAAGAAAGAAAGGAAAGAAAGAAAGAAAGAAAGAAAGAAAGAAGAAAGAAAGAAAGAAAGAAAGGAAAGAAAGAAGAAAGAAAGAAAGAAAGAAAGAAAGAAAGAAAGAAAGAAAGAAAGAAAGAAAGAAAGAAAGAAAGAAAGAAAGAAAAAGAAAGGAAGGAAGGAAGAAAAAGAAAGAAAAAAGAAAGGAAGAAAAAGAAAGAAGAAGAAAGGATGGAAGGATGGAGGAGGAAGGAAGGAAGGAAAGAAGGAGGAAGGAAGGAAGGAAGGAAGGAAGGAAGGAAGGAAGGAAGGAAGGAAGGAAGGAAGGAAGGATGAAAGGCGAGGTGACACTAGAGATAAGGTGTCTACCTTGCAAGCACTAGCCAAGGAAGGAACCGTGGTTCGATCCCCCAGCGTCCCATATGGTCCCCCCTAGCCAGGGGCAATTTCTGAGCGCTTAGCCAGGAGTAACCCCTTAGAATCAAACGGGTGTGGCCCGATATAACCAAAAAAAAAAAAAAGAAAAGAAAAGAAAAGAAAATAGGTTGCATTAGTAGGAGGACAACATGAGAAGTAGGAATAAATAAGAGAAGCAGGTGTTGATCAGCCTAATATGACAAATTAAAGATGTCTTGGTTTATGTTAAAAAATGAAACCTCATTGAAATCCAATCATTCTGTTGATTTACATAACTTTTTTATGCATCATGAAAGCAGAGCTTAATAATAAGAGGACATTATGTGTTTGATTATATGAGTCTCAGAGGCTAAAAATTATTATGAAACTTTCTGAATACAGGTTTTGATGGGACTAGCTGGCATCATACCTGCCATATGTGAGCTCATGAAATATATAACCAGCTAAACATTGTCAGGTGTATCCTTCATTAATCCCAGCATCACTGACACCTGAGCAGCACTGCATTGCTGGGATTAAGCATTGAATTATATAATTTGGTAGATTGAATATACCTAAAAGTAGATCACTAGAAGACTGCTACAAATACATAATTTTTTAAATAATCAAATTATTTGTTTTAGGAATAATCAGGTAAAATTTACCTGATTTATCTTCTAAAGTGTTTTTAAACTATTTTATTTAAATATAACAATGTGGCAGAATAATGTTAAACATAGGAGTTGGGTGTATTTGTAGAATTTTGTAAGAAACAACTAGAGAATCTGGGATAGCAAAGAGTTATTGTATATAGATTGGGCTAACACTTTATGCTTAAAGACCCAGAAAATCAGTGCAAAGGAAAAGGAAGAAATAAGTTAATGATATTCAAGTTGGTAAAGCAATTATGTGAAGATTGAGAATTGGCGACTGACTTATAAGATACAGGGAATAAGATTAGCCCCTGATTATAAACAAATTTGAGATTAGTATGTAGAATGTTCTGTATTTATTCAGTAAGACAGAATTCAGGATGACTTGATTTTAAAGAGCAATATAATGTGCTATATTTGAAACCACTTTAGTTCACTGAAATTATGAAAAGATTAGTGACTATATCAAAAAGGTATTTTAATCTGAGCAGGTTTAGACTAAGCAATAAATAATAGATCAGAAAGTGCATAATTCAGCACTATAATAATTGTAAGTTTAATCAGTTAGTGATATCACTCTAAAAGGGTTAAAACCTCAAAAGAAAATGGCTCAGTATTTAGGTAAGACAGAAGAATTTCAAAAACAGAAGAAATTGTAAGACAATTGTTTTGGAATTTTTAAAAGTAGCCCATGAACAAGGAAGAAGTGAGATGAGAGAACAAACAAAAAAGGTGTCAATTTGGGGCTGGAGCTGTAGCACAAGGGGTAGGGTGTCTGCCTTGTATGCACTAACCTAGGATAAACCGTGGTTCAAGCCTCCAGTGTTCCATATGGTCCCCAAGCCAAAAGCGATTTCTGACAGCATAGCCAAGATTTAACCTCTGAGTTTCACTGTGTGTGCCCCCCAAAACAAAACAAAACAGAAAGATGTCAGCTTTGCTTGCCATTAGATATAAACTCATTTCGACAAAGTATGAGAAGTAACCATATAACAATCAACTGAAAAGTAGTTGGCAATGTTAGTGAGAAAGGTTTTATTGAAGGATTGGTGGTGTGGAGACCAAATTGAACTGTACAAGGAAATAAAAGTAAGTTATGGAAGAAGAACTAAATGTTACAATGCTAAACAAGTTGACTGCAAAAGAGAAGAAAAAAGGTAAGAGTGATAAACAGAGAAAAAAATGTTTGGTCAAGGTTTTTTTTTTTTTTTTTTTTTTTTTTTTTGGTGATTTAGCATTTTGATAGAATGAAACAAAATAGTGAGAAGAAAGATTGAAGTAGTAATCATATGGACTTTAAGCTTAATGTACCATGGTTTGAATATGAGTTTAGCCTCTTGCTGGTGGTTTAAATTTTAAATTTGCTGATTATCCTGGAGTAGTAAAGAGAGATGAACTTTTGTGAATGTCGTTTTCTGAAAAGCAAAGTTTGATCCCCTATAGTAAGCTCATTTATTTTTATTTTATTCATTGTAGTGAATCTTTATACTAATCCTTGATGGCAAACAGCAATTCACTTCTTGTGGAATGTGTGAGTCTAGACTGTGATAAGGATTGAAAGCAGAATTCTACATGCAAAGCATCTACTCAACTCATTTAGCTTCCTTCCCAACCCTTTCCTATATCTTTGTCAGTTTCTGGCCCACATCTGGATATGCTTAGGGTAATCCTGGGTCTGTGCTCAGGAATCATTCCTGGTAGGCTCAGTGGACTAAATGTAATCCTGGTGATGGATCCTGGGTTATTTGTATGCAGGGTAAACATTGTATTTGCTGTACTATCTCTCTCATACCAAATTTTCATATATATCCAAGATATATCTGAAATATATATTTTAATCATAGTTCATAAAAGTAATATCACCACCAAAATATTGTTTGGTAAAAATAGATGTTTTTTTTTCTTCAGAATAGAAGAACCTTAAATTTATGACCTAAAGTATGCTAATTTCTCATGAGTAGATGTCTCAGAAAAGTCCTATAGTCCCCAGATTTAAGAAGAAAGCTCTCATTTAGATATCATTGGTGTTTTTGTTTTTGCAAAGCAACAAAAATCAAACTCCAAATACCCACTATAGACCTATTTACAAATCAATTTTACATCATAGAAATAGCAGTCATGAATTCATCACAGTTAGGAAAATCACCTATTTTGTTTCCTTTTCTTGAATATATGTTTGTTCCACTGTACTGAGCTTATTAATTCTTGTAATTCCTTATTTGGAAATATTTTTCTGAGTCCAAACCAGACCATAAAATCTGTAAGGGTACAGACTAAACATGAGCAGTATGCTTCCACTACTTTGCACAGAAGAAAACGTTCTCTCTTGGTGAAGTAACCTAGAAGATAAATATTCAAACACAAAATGAGGCAGAAACCTTAAACTTTTTGTTCTTTATTCTTAACTTTGGACTGAATTCAATGTCAAGTTGATAAATATGAATATATTATCTTTTGTTGTAGCAATGTTATCTCTATTATGAAATCATTTTTATTTGTAAGACTTATGATAAAAGGGCTTTCTCTTCTGTCTTCCCATCTGCTCCATAAAGAAAACAAATATTCAAGGAAGCCATGTCATAAAATGTGCCTGTGTGTGGTCTATAGCCTACTTAATGTAGAATCAAAGAACTCCATGGGCCTTTAAGAGCTTTTTCAGTTCATTCCTAACCTCCAGACAGGATTTCACCTAAGTCCTTTTGGACAGATCAGTTTATAAAGTGTCTAAGTCAGGTATTCAAATAGTTATGTTAACTTACTGCCAGTGAGTTTATTCTCAGGTTTAAGTCTTTCTTAAATACATATCTAAAAAATGAAATCCACATTCTCTGATTGAACCTTAAATGGAGAAACTCTAAGTATTTAAAAGTTGTTATGAATAATTTGGATTAATTCTATTTTTTATCTATCACATCAATAAATTAATGATTTTATTGGATGCTCATATAATCAATGCTAGCATAAACCATGAATAAATAGGCATACATGAATGGAAAAAGTGTCAGTTTTTAATCATTGCATTTGTTCTCCTTAAGGATAGGGCAGTGTAAGACTAGAGAATGTGAAAGAATTTACAGTGAAAAAAATTTTAAATCAATATTTCTGACACATTACTTAATAAAAATATATTTTAGAGGCATAATAATGAGATGGAAAAATATAAATAATTTTAAGGGAATTCATTCACCTTGAAGAATGTACATTTCTGGTTCATTTTATAATGATGTTGGGTAGCAAGCATGTTTTGAAGCTTAACTGTTAAGTCATGAATATGCCCTCCTTAGGAAACTATGAATACTTTCTAGACTGTTTATAAATATGTGCTAAAAACTTGGCCAGGTAGACAAAGTTGATTAAGGCCCCCAACTCCCCTCTTTGTTGTCTTACTGATTAAGACCTATTAACAGTTCAACTTCAAAGACTAATGCTTCATCATTTATTTTGTGATCCAATGACTGTATTCAACTTCAATTTATAAAGAGATGATTTTTAAATCATGAATGGCTTAGATGCTCCCAATTAAGCTTTGAAATGAAATGAAAAGTTCAAAGTACCCGGCTGCTTGTAAAGTGAGTTGGCAAATTCAGAAGAAAGATGTTATAGTTTGCTTTGAACTTTGTGCTGCTTGTCAGCTTTAAGAGAGAGCTTAATTTAATGGGAAAATTATTTTTTAATATTTTGCAATTAAGTGTAAGTAAAAAAATCTTATATTATTTTTTAGATATGGTATGAAATTGCTTAAAAACTAATCAAATACAAACATATATATGTAAATACACACATAACCATAACCTGACACATTTGAATCTAAGACATGTCCTGTATATATAAATTTACCTTGATCACCCTGTGTGTAAATATTTGAGAATAAATACCTTCTAAATTGTTTATTGCACCTGATTGATAGGCTCCTCACATAAGTATATTCAGAAAGGATAAGTCAATGATGATTTTTATATAGTAAAAATGTATGGAAATTAACAATCAAATGATAAAAGTAAAATAGCACACAGCATAAAAATCTACAAGCTTCCTTTGCAATAGATTAGATTCTTAAATATGAAAATTACCTCAGAGGGGTAGCTTATGGTAGTAGTTTTAAGAAACATGATCAAATAAATATTGAAAGTGTCCAATTAAATATGGGCATAGAAATGAATGTGATGTATTAGGGGTGGGAATTAAAGAGGGAAGAAGTCATAACCTGGCATTGCTTTTAACTTAAATGCTTTATAGTTATGAAAGTGAAATATGAGGCAGACCCTTGAGGCATTGCATTAAAGTACTTCAAGAATTTCTTTGTTCCTTTTCTTTCAGACCATTTGCCTGATGCTTGTCTATTGCTGTCTCTGCCATTTAATATGTTTTCCAAGCTAAAATCTATTGCTTTCTTCTGATTGTCTGCAAATGGAATACATTTTATTGTCCTAGTATAAACCTGAACTCTGAAGAGCACATCAAAGATTCTTTCAAAATTCCCAGAACTTTTCTGGGAGGTAGGGCATTTTCATCTGTTAGAGAGTTGTGAGGTGAAATATGAGTAACTTACCATAAGCCAGGCAGAGACAGGGCTGGAACTATATTTTCCTGACTCCAAACCAAACCTTGAGATCTAGTCCATGACCACCCCCATAAAAACAGTAGCAGATAGAAATGGAGAAAGAACTGGGATGTGACAATATCCCAACTTTTCTTAAGGATAAATTAAAGTCCATTTACTATATACATATCTTTTCAACTGCAATTTACTTTCCAATGAATCATCAGGAAAAATCCTTCCAATAAAATGTCAAGTTGAAAGCCAATTTCCATTTGAAGCTAAGGTGACCTCGCAGATAGGGCACAGAAGTATATTCTCTTTGTTGTTTCTCTGATTTCACCCAAAGGTCTACAGTAAATGACAAGCTGTTGGGGAGTTCTCAACTTATTTTCATCCTCTCCAGACATAATCAGAATCCCTCCGTAGAAACAAGTCAGTCACGGAAAGAACAAATGCAATAGTCTTGAATTATAAATCACTCATTTCTTGTACACTTATTGATACAAAGGGGATGATGTAAGTCTAGGAATTTCTGTCTTTAAACTGTTGAGGGCAGCACTTGCACAGAAACTTCTGGAGAATAGATATTAGGGATTAGATTGTGTGTGTGTGTGTGTGTGTGTGTGTATGTGTGTGTGTGTGTATGTCTATACCTTCGTGCATGCATGTATGTGTGTGGCAGGGTGTCCACACCTGCATAATCTGCTTGATGGCCCTGCTCCAGGAATCTGGGGTTCACAGTGCTGCCAAAAAAAAGGAAAGAGCAGAAAGAGACAGATGGTATATTTGTGGAAGACAAATCCTTTTCTCTCCTCTTTTCTTATGTAGCCCTGAGAATATGAAGAAGAGAAATAACCTTGGAAATAAAAAGAGTGAACCTTTAAGTATGAAATGCTTTCTGGTATGAAAATATTCAATATTCTTCTGCAGGATCCCCATTAAACTATTTAGACTGCCTCATTTTTTTAGATGATAACTGAGTCTGAGAAAATAGACAGGTATTTTAAAATAAGGTAGAATTTAAGGTATATATGAAAACTAGAATGCCTATTTTCTATCAGCATTTTAAAATAACTTGTCAATTATATAAGTATTAGCTATTTTTATTCTCAGAATCCCATCATGTCATTGCTAAGCAGTGAAGTAAGATTATTAGGAAGCAGATTACATTAAAGGCAGTTTTATTCTCTTCAGTGTTTTGAATACTTTAAAGTGCATCACATTTATTAAAGATAAGATGAAATTGCTGAATCTTTAAAGTTTCTAAATTCTATTAATATTATAGTTTAGCATTTTCCAAATGATAAAAGCAGTTAAAATAGTTTTCTGGTAATTTGATGTATTTCAACAGAGATGAGAATGATAGCTTAAAATGTGTTCTAGAATATTCTCAACTTGTACTAAGCATATGACTACAACAAACACAGAATGGTACTTGGTACTTTCTTCCTCATTCTAGTAATCTGGCTTTGAAACACTAATTTTACTTTCCTCCTGACATGAAAAACTAAAGGTCATTTTTATTTATAAGAGCTACCATATTTTAATGCTAAAATACTTCTCTTATCTTCCATAATGAGCATACTGAGAAATATTTATCCTTAAGAAAGGAGACATTTTGTGTTTTATCAGAAAAAGCATGATATTCAGAGTGTGAATCGTGAGAGTGAGGAAAGTAAAAGAGCCTTTGCTATGGATTTGTTTTGAGAATTAAAGTGTATGACTTTATTAGGAACATAATGATAAAATACTGCTTCCATATACTCTACTTTATGTATTTGGGTGCCCATCAGATATTTCACAAGAGTAGGTTATCATCTATCTCCCTTAGAATATTAAGAGAAGAGCAAAAATGTGTTAGATTCTATCTGTTCCTTTTATAGTCTCTGTTTTTACAGGATGTTTCAAATGATAAGAATTAAAGATATATCTACACAAGGGATGTTTATGATCAAAGGTAACTATTATATTTTCAATTCATTCTGAAAAAGCAAAACACCATAGACAGTTTAACATATATGTTTGCCTCAAAATTGAACATCACAGAAATAGGAGTAATTTCCTTAAAAACTTAAAAATTCTCATAAAAATACACTTTGCAACTGATTTATAGTATTTGTAAAATACTGCAGTTGATAGTGTTTTGGGCCAGAGGGATGGTACAGTATGTAAGACAATTGTACAGGATCTGAGTTTGATTCCTGTTATCAAATATGGTCCCCTAGAAGACTTGGCCCTGTGCTTAATTTTTCCTGAGCATAAAACCAAAAGTAAATCTTGAGCATAGCCAAAGAAAAAATTGGTAGTGTCTTCAGAAAAAAGTAAAATAAAAACACCAAAATTATAAAAACAAAAATTTTTAAGTTTGTGGTCTAGAATAGACTGTTCTAAGTTTATAAACACTTTTATATTCAAGAGTGATTGCCAGTAATGTAAAATGCTAGGTTATTTTTCCATTGGTGAAAAGTCTGGTGTTTAGCATTGTTATTTTGGTTACAAGGATTGTACAAGCATCCTTGGACTTCCATAATGAAATAGCTAGTCCAGCATTATGGACAATTTAGAAGATTAAGGATTTGAGACCACATGGTGGTTTTTAAAAGACTTTTCCTGCTCACCAGATTTAGGATTCTTTGAGAAAAAAAATGTATTTGAATTGTGCCATCAGCCAACTTTCTGCTGGTGTTTTAGTAAGAACTTCTCTGCAATGAGTTACCGTCTCACCGAATTTTCAAAAAATCTTGCTTCAGTGAATTTACATAAGATTCTCTGGAGTATTCCCAAGTGTGCTGAACTACATGAACAGAAGCTAAAACAGAATGATCCCCCCCCTGGTAAGTAAAACAGACCAAATTACTGCATTTTTACATGCCAAATAAAAGGTATTGCATTCCTGATCGAATTCTATCTGGCACCTTTTTTTTTTTTTTCTTTTCGTTAAATGTCACCTGACAGGGAAGAAAAATTTCCACCTAAATTCAAATGACTAAATTTTAACAATATTTCTTTTTAAGTCAGCAAAATATTCTGAAGAAGATGCATTGACATAGAGCAAAAAAAAAAACAAAAAACAAAAAACAAAAAACATCCCCACAGTCGGTGGCAATAACCACAGAATCCAATTCCAAAATAGTCAGTCACTGTCTACCGTAAGATCATTATGCCTCTTTGGAGAGCCTTCTCTGTATTTCTCATAGATCATAAGCCTGTGAAATTGTTTGTAAGTACTTTAGCTGAATTTAGGAGTAATGACACTGACCAGGTGGTTTGCATTTGTCATTTTGACTTTTCAAATTCCCTGGTCTCCGGAAGCTGCCTATGGCTCATTATGCTTTGATAGAAATTTCAGGCTTGTGGTTTAGTGCTTCTGGAAGAGTTGTTTGGTGAAATAGTCATTGTATTGAGGAAAGCCTTGACATTCATATAACTTTTCCTGAAAACTTTCTGGCTTGGAATAACAGGCCTTAGGCAAATGGATCTCATGGGATATTTTTTTTTTTTACCTTGTGCTATATAGTATTACCTTGGGGGACTTAGGTTGCAATTAAAGCAAATTACACTTTTATCAGCAAGAGAATAAATAGAGCAACGAGATTATATCTCAATAATGCGATTTGTTTTCTACTTATTCTCTGTTTTCTTTCCTTTCTCTCCCACATTTTTTAAAGAAATTTAGAAATAAGTTTAGGGATCTATATTGTTCCATCTGTAGAATAATCATGATTCTAGGCCACCCAATTTACTGTGGAGGGAGAAATTGAATAGTCATACCATCAAAACTTCTCTAAATTCTATTCCTACACCAGATTAGAAACATCAAACCAACCCAGAAGATGGCCATATAGACCCATTAACTTAGCCTTAAGTAAGGAGACATGTGCTTTTTATTTCTCAAAGGTGACCAGAGCTATCTTTTTACCCAAGTACTCTAAGGGCAAAAAAGAAAGAAAAGAATCATGAATAAATTTTATTTTGTGTTCCTGTATTATAGCAGCAATATATAAAACACTAGCACAAAATAATTTTACATATATTCAAATACCCAGTTAGTTTGCATTGATAGCTTATTTGGACAGCTTTCTTCCAAATACTGTTAGTCATTTTTCCAAAAGACACGGCTTTGTTTTTAAATGTGATCACAGTCTTCTATAAATAACCTTTCCAATGTTCCATAAATAAGTCAACCATTTAAATATTTTCTAATAATCTAATTCAGTCTTTATTGTCTATTTCTCTTGTTATTTCATGTTACATAAGTTATATTTGATCAACATTTAAAAACAAATGCTAAGTGATATGAATTTTCTTTAGTGAAAACTTATGTTCATCATGTTTTATTTCCTTATACAATATTTTTTAAGCTATACAGGTTGTTTTTATATGTGTATGCTGTTACTTTTGTATATTTAGCCTTAAAATCCAGTTAAATGTATTTGTTTCATGTTTAATATAAAGGTATTTGTTTTTATTTTATTTAATTATTTTATTTTATTAAATATAAGGGCATTTGTTAGATTTATTATAAAGGTATTTGTTAGATTTGGTGGAGGTCCTTTAAACTCACACTTGGATGATATTGACCTGTATTCTTTGCTTCATGTCTTGTTTTGTAGCAACATAGTGAGGAGGCAGGTGGTATCTTGATAAATTTTATGAGAGAACTTTTGGCAGCATTTCTAATTTTTGTGCAATTTATTTTCCCAGCCTCTGACCTACTGTACCTAGGCTACATTCCTTTACTGTTCATGAAAAATTATGTAATATTTCTTATATATTATTTATATATCTTTCTAACAAACTATCAAGTATTTTATTTGTTTCATAAGGTTATTTGTCTTGAAAATGTAATGCTATTGTCTTCCAAATTGGCATCTCCACTTAATATTCACTTTATTTTTGGTTTTTGGTTTTTGGGTCACACCTGGCAGTGCTCAGGGGTTACTCCTGCCTCTATGCTCAGAAATCGCTCCTGACAGGCTCAGGGGACCATATGGGATGCTGGGATTTGAACCAATGACCTTCTGCATGAAAGGCAAATGCCTTTACCTCCATGCTATCTCTCTGGCCCTAAATATTCACTTTTACCTTAAAAGCAATATCTCTTCGACTATACTCCATAAGAGTGATTGCCACTATCTATTTGATCAAACCAAAATCAAAGAATCATTTCAGTCAATAGTCTCTGGATATCACTCAAAATAAAAATTTCACAATTTTATCAGTTCAACCTCTTTGGCCAAGTCAAGTTGATTATTCTGAAGAATAATTTAGAAGGACTTAGAATGATCAAGTTGACTTGGCCAAAGAGATTGAATTAACAAAACTAATAAATCAGAGTATGTTCATTTAGTCTTACCAGTCACACTCTGACTACCTCCAATTAGAAATCCGAGTGATAATTCTTGTATATTGTATATTGAAGAATACCTTCCAAGCCAAGAATATGGCTCAAAGACTGGAGTGTATTCTTTGTGTATAGGAATCATAGCACCATTTGCTACCCCAAGCACAAAGCAGAAAAAGATCTTAAGAACAACTGAATTTGGCCAAGAAAACAAACCCATAACACCTGTATACAAAGGACAGAATAAATAGAATGGATTAAAGACCACGGTTTCACATCTGTCTAAAATGTGCTTTGAGAAATAAGCATGTATCGCCAAGATTTTGAGCTCAGAGGAGTCATCAATGATACGGCCTCTTTGTTAAAGGAAAAAAAAAAAAACCAGAAATCAACAAATGGACTATATAAAATGAAAAAGCTTCTATATTACAAAAGAAATAAATCCACAAATAAAATTAGATTTTATTATAGATTTCTGTTCCATATGTTAGAGAAGATTTAATATCAGAAACATATAAAGGGATTTCAAAGCTAAATAACAGGAAAAAAAAAGAACACTCAAAAACCAGATAGGGGAGATACAGCGGTATGTTCCCCAAAAAAGACATAGTGATAGCCAGCTGGCACATGAAAAAAGTGTTCATCCTCACTGGTTATTGGAAAATGAAACTTAAAATGACAATCAGATATCACCTCACTGCAGTGAGAATGGTCTTTATAAAAAGAATGGAAGAAATCCATGTGCTATTCTTACTCATTGCTGGTGAAATTGCTGCATGGGTCAGTTGCTTTGGAAAACTGAAGACATCTCCAAAGATTACAAATAGAGCTTCCATATGACTTAGTGATTTCACTCCTAGGCATCTGCTCCCAAAACACAAAAAGATTAATCTGAATAAACATGCCCAACTATATTTATTAAAGCACTATTAATAGCAGAAATCTGGAAATAACCCAATTGTCTAACAAATGATGAAGAAAATTGTGTTTGAATAAAGAAAATTGTGGTTTGTACATACACAATAAAATGCTATTCAGCTTTGAGAAAATGAAACTTTATAGTTTGCTATAACTTTGATGGAATTGGAGGGGTCACACTTAGGGAAATAAAACAGAAGTTAAGAAATAAATACACAGTGCTGGTGAGGTGGCACTAGAGGTAAGGTGTCTGCCTTGCAAGCGCTAGCCAAGGAAGGACAGCGGTTCTATCCTTCGGCGTCCCATATGGTCCCCCCAAGCCAGGGGCAATTTCTGAGTGCTTAGCCAGGAGTAACTCCTGAGCATCAAACTGGTGTGGACAAAAAACAACAACAAACAAACAACAAAAAAACCAACAACAACAAAAAGAAAAAAGAAAGAAATACACAATGATCTCACATGTAGAGTATTAAGAAACAAAGAAGGAGGTTGTATAATCCTAAGTACAAATAAAACTTGAGATATAATTATACTGGCAATACGGGAGGCTCTGGAGAAAAAAAGAAATAAGGAACAATGATAAAGGGATCTTGAAACTCTGATGAAGAGATTGGTAAAGTAAATCTAGCTATCAATGACTTCCAGACAAGAATCGTAGTAGAGGGAAGGATGCCTTGCATGTGACCAGTGAGGTTTAATCACTGGCATCATGTATGGTACCTTGAGCACCACAAGGAATGATTGAGGACTGCAGAGTTTGGAATAATGTCTGAACACAGCTGAGTGTGACCCAAAACAAACAGACCCAAACCAAATGAGAACAAAAGACACCCCAATGAGTTCTACTATAAGCTATGTTATCTCAATAAAAAAGCAAAACCAAACATAAAACAAAAGAAAAAAACCTTTCAATGTTCAAAGAAAATTTAAGTTCTCACTTAAATACCATTTTTCTTGAGTTTGATACCTTGAAAATTCGTTCAATCTTATATTTTATATTTATATTTGCATTTTTATTATATAATTTTTATTTTGACCATATTGGCTTACATATCTTTCACAGTAGTATTTTAGGTACATATTAACATTGAATCAGGGAAATTCCCATCACCAAATTTGCCTTCCCTCCACCCCGTTCCCATTCTGCATCCCCTAGCACCCACCCTCACCCCACGGGCTCTTAGAATAAGTGGTCCCCTCTGTGTCTAGCTTACTACTTAGTGATCATATATCTGGTTGGTCCTGGTACCCTCCCTTATTTCCCCCTCTGTTTGAGAAGCGGAACTAGATAGTTTAAGTTATGTGGTTTTGTTTGAAGAAAGAAAAAGCAATAAAATGGGGTAACAATCAAATAGGCCGAAAATGGGTGTAGTCCTTCTAGAGACTCTAAACCTCAGTTTGAGAGAGGATAGGAAAAAAGAAATTGAAATACTACAACAATACAAAAAGAAATATCGAATAAAATATTCAGGGAGCACTACAACACTAAAGGCAATCACCACTTAATAGTCTTGGTCCTGAAATAAAACCATGCCAGAGCGCAAAAAGAAAGAGAAAGATAAAATAACATAAAATAAGATTAGGGACATCAACTTCAATACCAACACCAAAACAAAGAAGTCAAGAAAGATAAAAATAAAAATGAAAAATAAAGAGATATATGGAAAAAACTATTTTGTGCCCCTCCCCGTTTTTTTTTCTTTCCTGCATACGCATAGTAAAAATTGGGGGCATTAGAGAGGGAATTCCCTTGGCCTAGGAGATACAGGGTCTCTCCACCCTTGGAGTGTCATGGGGTTGACTATAGACTCCTTGTCTGTTCATTTGCTCTCCTCTCGGTGCTTTTGTGGTGTATTGAAGACTTCTGCTTCGTCATGCGCAATAAAATCAGACCTCTCTAACGAGAGATCTTGGTACCTGCACAGGTCAAGGAGTGGAGCTTATGATGAAGCCTTTTTTATTGTGGTTCTAGGAGTTCTGTTCCTTCCGTGTCGTTTTAATCCATCTTCTTTAGTTGGTGGTCATGGTCATTGCACTGCTCCTAGGACTGAGCCAGGGATATAGTCTTTCGTTATGTTTCCAGAAGACCCGTTCAGTTGCGATTGTCTCAGTCAGATCTCTGGCATTAGAGATCTTGTTTGTTGTACAGATCGTAGACCAAAACGTCGGTTAGAGCTTTATTGTTGGTCCCAGGATGCCTACTGTCCAGTCATGGTTGTAACGACCAGACATCTGTAGATAGCGATCTTGGCTTTTGCACAGATCAAGGGGTGACAAGTCTGCTGATTTTGTCTACTGCTCTGACACCAACATGTGCCAGTTCTAAAATAAATATCCTGAGAACGAGGAAATGGAAACAACTTGATCTAAGAGCAGGTTGTCCTACCTCACCAGCCAACAATAAGACAAAATTGTTCAACCTTATTTTGTTTCCTTTTATAACAAACTCTGTAAAGAATCCCCTCTCACTGTTGAGCCTTCAAAAATAATCTGCCTTTTCCAGAGGGCATTGTTCCTGTTCAATGACTGTCATGACTCTTCTCTCTGTAGCACAACTCTTTTCATGTCACCATATCATTCTTTTTTTTTTATTTCTCGCCCCCGCCTCCTGGCCCCACCCACCCCCATATCATTCTTAATTTCTATAACATGGTGCTTACCTTAATATATGGTCATTATTTATTTACTCTTGTATCTTATAGAAAGATTATAAAATGTTCTCCCATAAAACACTGTGCATAAAAAATCCCGTGTCCTCAATTAACTGTAGTGACAAATTCTGTACTTAGCACTAGAGGAGTTAGCTTCTGCTGCCTTTGTAAATGTTTGATTTATGACATACTATTAAGGCTTTCAGAGAGATTTGTCTTTTTTGTACTATCAATGTTTTTAGGTGTGTATTCCCTATCTGTCAATTAGAACTCGAATCACTATAATGACAGAGCATTTAAAACTATCTTCTTCTGGCACCACAGAGAATGACTCAGGGGTTGGACAACCTAGTATGTCTGGAGCCCAGAGTTGTTCTTATGCCAGAAAACTTCAGGGGTAAGGTCTCCTTGTATTTAGGTCAAGGCTTTTCCTTTCCATTTCCTCATATTTTGCTGGGCCTAGGCAAACAACAATTGCCACTTTTACATCATTTTTACTGTATCTCTTTAACTCTTATCCTTAAAAAAAAGAAGAGCTTATTAAATAACATAAAATAAAACTATCTTCTTATCCACAGTAGAATGGGTTGGAAGACTTAAGGTTCAACCAATGTTGGAAAAAGCAAAGGTAGATTTGAGACACAAGAAGAGCTTGTAAAAGGGGAATCAAATGGCTGAGAACTGCACATTGCTTTCCCATTCAGCTTTCTGCTCAAGAAAAATGCTAAGTCACCTATAGCTCACAAATGCTTGTCCATAAATTCGGGGAGCAAAAAGTTGGCCTATATTAGATCAGTTAACTGAGTTATGATGTTTTAATGATACAGATTCTCTGTAATCACAAGGATGGATATAGTCTAAAGCTACAACAAAGATGGCAAGGATGAATGAAATATAAAGTTACATAAGTCACAAGTCTGCACTGACATAATTTCTGATTCCATCCAGAGAAGATATGATCACAGAATCTAGAAATTATCATTTATATATATAAATATATATCCTTATATATATCCTAGAATATTTACATTTTTATATGTTCTCCTACTCCTAGTCAAATTTATTTTTCTTTATTTTATTGTTAAACTAAAAATAAGTTTTATTCAAAGTTACTGAGTAAGGGGAAGTAGAGACCAAGAAAGAAAGAGAGTAATGCACTTAGTGCAGGCTTCTCCAAAGGTATAAAGAGTCACAATACACATGCCATTGGGAAAGTATGAAAGTCCACATCACAAGAGGGGAGACATGGACAATATGTACATGGAGGCACCTTGTGCGTGGCCCCTGCCTTTTTTGCTGTTTAATAAATCCCTTTATTTTAGACACTAGGTAGCAGAGTTGTTCATAATGCAGCTAATCTGGCATTCAATATTGCAATACATTTTAATACCAGTTTCAGCACCAATGTAACATTTCCCCCACAACCAGTCATCATTTTTCCAACCTCCCAGAAACCTGATTCTTTGGCAGGTATGAATAATTCATTTAATATTGCTTGACACACTTAATGGTAATGAAATTATTAAAAAAAAACTCATGTTGATGGATGCATTTTTTTTCTTCTTTTTGGGGGGGGTAGTTACTACCAATTTTTTTTCTTTTCCTTTTAACTTTGGACAGAATCACATAACTTGAATCATAAATCGAGGGGGGGAAAGGATGGTATAGGACCAGACAGTCATATGAATATGTAGCAGAAATAAAAAATGATCAGACTTGAACACCAAACCCAAAGTCAATGACAACAGATCGATACCCAACCTACAACAAGCTGTAAAGTGGGGACCAGTTACACCAGTATTCTGGGGGGAGGTGGGGGGTAAAGGAGGGAGATAAGGTATGCATGCCTGGAACAAGGGTGGAGGGAGGACAACACTGGTGGTGGGAATGCCCTTTATTCATTGTCACTATGTACCTTAAACCTTACTGTGAAAGATTTGTAATTCACTTTGGTCACAATAAAAATTAAAAAAAAAACTCATTATAAGAAAATTTGTGAAATTGTCATATCTAACAATGGTGTCTTTATAAGTCATTAGTAACCCTTCCCCCAATTTCCTGTTTCCTTAATGTCTTCTTTTGGTATGTAAAAGTTCACCATTACAGGACCTTTGTCCACCCTGGTGAGTGGGGTTGTGGATAACAAAAAGTCTGGCTTTGTGCTGGGGAGAGAAAGTACATGATGCATAGGCAGCACAGGGCAGGAGAGAATGAGCACATGGCAGATAGGCAGCAAATGACAGAGGCTGCACATGACAGAGGAAAGCCATGAGGAATAAAGCAAGCTAACTCCAATGAATATCTTTCTTTTCTGACTGGTGTATTATTTCTCCTCCGCTAAGATTCTTCATCAGACCTCTCCACGTGAGGGTTTAGAAACATGGTGCCTGAGAGGTCTCACCCAAATCTTGAGCTTTATATTTTTATTCTAAAGTAATTGTCTGAAGGTCTATTAAACTATATTACTAGTTCAGCATTTTGTTGTTGGCTTTGTTTGTAGAGCTTATGTGGCTTCTATGAAATTTCACAGTTAATTTTAAGGTATTTCTACCTTAAAGTCAGTAATAAAATTATGGAGTGTTGTGCAGGCTCATAAGTGGTCACAGGGCCCATGACTTTGAGTGTCTGTGGGACTGGGCTTAAGAGCTTATATAGAGACAGCAGGGATTCATAGGGGCCACCCAATGGGTGCCAGAGCAATCCCCTGAGAGGCCGCTATCTATATCCATGACTTTTTCTTCTTAGTTGGGACTCTCAAGAGTTACATGAGTCTATGACATTGACGACTTGTACAAAAAGGCTCTGGATTGTAGGCTCAGCTTCTAGAACTTCTGGAAATATGGAGGTGTGGTAGGAGGCTCCCTGGACTGGCTCCAAACCTTCTCTGGAGATGTTAGCCATGAAATCAACATACTTGGGGGTTGTTGGCATCCTGGAATCTCTGCAGAGATGAGAAAGCAGTGAAGTTTGGTCATTGGCTGGAGTCAGTTGTAAGGCTGGCCTGTGAAAGTAGTCCTAGGGCATCAGCAGGGCAGGGATTTGCCCTGCCCCCTCCCAAGAACCTCTGTGCCATTAATTGAAAGGCCGGTTTGTCCATGAGTTTGTCCAGTTGGCTGTGCCTCTCTTTCTAGAGTTAAACGAATCTATGTCATTGGCCACTTGCGCAGACATGTGGCCCAGAGTTTTCAAGTAAGGCCCTCTTTAATCTGAACCCATCTGCACTGTATCTATTTCTGAGTGATAACTGTTGTTTATCCAAGTTATTTTTTGTTGTATCTTGCAGTATTTAAGGCTTGATTCTTGCTCTGCACTTAGGCATTTAAACTATATCTTGAGGAGCTCAAGGGACCATATCAGGTGCCAATAATCAAACTGCACCAGCCATGTACAAGGCAAACAACCTACCTACTTCACTATTGTTTCACTACAGATGGTTACATATTTTTAACTAAATTTTTAGTTCCTGAGTTTGTGTATGTAAGTGTGAAGCATTTAAACCTTTAATGTTTCCTCAAAATAATTACTTGTTAGGGGACTTATATCATATCTTCAAATTAAAGTCATTTTTCACCGTGTTTTTACAAAGTTAAAATTGAAAAATAGCTTTGCATTCAATTTAAAAATGATCCTAAATATTGGGGAAAATTCTGTCTTGGTTTCTGTAAATAATTTATGTAATAGCATTAAGAATAGATGATAAGAAGAAATCTAACTCTCAAAGTTGAAGTTTATTTCATCTTAGTGCTTGATCTACAAATCATCACTACTATAGAAAAAAATTGAGTTCTTAGCTCACTGACAATGTAATTATTTTTAAAATAAAACAATAACATATATTTTTCCTGAGTAATTTTAATATAAAACATTATTTTATTTTATGTACTGATTTATTCATCTTCATACATTATGGTAGTTAATAAATTTGGGCAGAAGATTTATGAAAATGAGTCTAGTCCTTACTGTTTTTAAAATTAGGCAAAGAAATATCTGTAAAAATATTTCTCCTGGATATATGAAATATATATAACATGATTGCAGAAAGTATTTCATATATTAGAGAAATTAATGAGACAGTGACAATTACTATTATATAGCCATGCATATATTTGTGGTTTTTAAATCTAGACAACCTACATAAACTCAAATTTTAAAGGTTCACAAAACTATTTGCCATACATTTTAATATGTACTAACTTAACTTATTCAACTACACCTAAGTGATCTAAATATAAATTTATATTTTAAAATTTATAAGCTTTTTATGTTTTACTGTTAAAAATGATCTTTGAGGACTTCATTACAAGGAACAGAAAAGCCTACAATATGTGTGGTATTTAGGTTTTCTGTCCAGAGTGAGCTAGAGAACAATGAAAGGGTGTTACCTACAATTTTGAAAAATAATAGTAACTTTTCTCCAAAGATAATAAGCCAGAAAGTAAAAATAAATGTTTGTTTTAGTTTGAAACTTTGTTTTTTTACTAGCTAACTCCTCATTTAATAATATAAAAACATGATTATAACTGACTCTTTATAATCTAAATTAACTATGAGATATTGGAAATATTATGCCAGTTGCCTGGGTACAATTTTTGGCATTCAACAAAGCAAAAGTTTGGTAGTGGTGACATATAATGAATAAGTAGACATATACTTCAATTAAAAGAGTATTTAATCACCTTTTCTTACTTATTTAATTTTACTTTTTGGCTATACCCAGAGTGTTCAGTTTGTGTTCTGCATGGAGAATCACTCTTTGGGGTTCTCGGGGATCATATGAGGTGCTAGAAATAAAACTTGCATAAGCTACATGTCTCAGGCAAACCTTGTACTGTATCTATCTCAACAGCCCAATCACCATATTTTAGAGCAGGACAACTCTGCAGAAAAGTAAAGACTAGACAACAGAACAGAACTAGATAACAATTTATTGTCTCTCCATTTGAAGCAAGTAATTAACTATTATATTAATCATAAGAATTTATTTGTGCAGCATTCCAATACGACAACCTGCACCAGAGGATCTAACCATTGTCTTAAGATCACCTGAATCCACCTTCTGCCCTTCCCACACTCTGTAACCAATTTCTTGGTAGACTCAGTTCTGTAAAGCCATTCTCAGGTTCTGTTGCTTTTAAGTGTCTATCATTCTACTTTTTTGCCATTCCCCTTCTTTATATCTCACACATGAGAGAGAACATCTGTGCAAATTCTCTCCTTTTCAGCCTCACTTTAGGTGGGAGATCTTGAAATGCTTTTCAGAGAAAGAAATTTTTGATTGCATCTCAAAAATGAGAGAAATAAAGTCTTTGAAAAATGTAAAATAGCTAACTTGAAGAAGACCACAAGGTAAGAACAATGACAAAGTAAGTTCTTTCCATGTTTCTAAAGGATCAAAGAAATGATTATACCTAGAAAGGAGGAGTCATCAGTGTGTTACATTCAGAGACAGTTCAAGATATGAACTGCTTTTTTAAACTAGCACATAATTGGTAACTATTGCAGATAAAAAACAATTAAATGCAGAAAAGGCATTGAAAAACTGGATATCATACACTAGTTATGAAAAGCAATGAATCGAAGTAATTTGTATTTGTTTTCCTGAACAGATTTATCTGAAAGGTTATTCTCTTGTGCAAATGTATACCTCACACTTAACTTGATAACTGTCGTAAGGCAGGCTTTGTTATTTCACCTGCAATCTGCAGACAATATTAGAGAAATATGCATCAGAGATTCTAAGAAGCTATCGGTCTACTCATGAGGGGTCATGAGCATCAAATATTATCATTCACATTGAGGAATAAGAGCTGTGGGTTGCTACATTTGTGCTTCCTGCTAATATACAAATTATACAATTGACTCAATAAGGTCTCACCAAAAAGCACAAGAAATGTGTAAGCCACTATGATTAAAATAAAAATTATTTTTAAAAAAAGTACAAGACAGGGCCAGAACAGGGGCGCAAGTGGTATGGTGTTTGCCTTGCATGTGCTGACCTAGGACAAACTGTGTTCCATCTCCTGGTATCCCATTTGGTCCCCCAAAGCCAGGAGCGCATGACCAGGAATAACCCCTGAGCATCACTGAGTATGACCCAAAAACCAAAAAAAAAAAAAAAAAATCACAAAACATAGAGAACTTTTAAAAATGTATAAGACACATTATCAAATGTATTTCTGCACGGGGAGAAACTTTGACTAGATATTGTGGATAATTTTGCCCTTTAAATTTTTATCCTCATAGTGAAAATAACAAAATTCCACATTTTTTGATTCTGATTTTATTATCTTAATTTTTATGCACCTATTAATGTATTTCTGGGTAGAATTTACAGCACAATCTGCCTCTTTTATGTTTGAGCACTCAGTACTATCTGAAGATAGCATAGAAACTTGTATATTCTGAGTAAATATTACAATTATTTCTCCTGCTAAACAGTCACTGTGCTCTACAGAGGCAAATTCTCCTTGATCAGTGTTCTCTTAGATGAATTATGTCAAAGTCTACTCCAGTGACGAAAACAAAAGGTCAGAATGGAAAGAACAAGGTTATGCCTTATATTTCAATTATTTTATACTGTACTGGTTTTCAAAAATATTTAAATGTAATTGGTTCATATCATTACATAGATTTCAGATGCACAACAATATGGTTTAACAACAAACATAGTATATTATTATCATATCTAAACTAGTTTTAATCCCTGTCCTGCTATTGACTCATTTTTCTTTAGCGTATTCACCATTTCTCCCATTTATAACCATTTCATCTTTAAGTCCAATAATGCTCTTGTTTTAGTGTCCATCTGCTTTATTGCTTTACATTTCATATTTGAAGGGTAGTAGATGGAGTTTTTCTTTTGCCATGTGACATATTTTATCATACTATCATCAGTTTTTATCTCTTTTTTGCCAAGGACAAGAATGTGTTTTTGATTTTTAGCTTGCTTGTATCCCATTGTGTATATCTTCTATTAAATAGTCTTTAGGTATTTTCCTAATCTGAGGTATAGAAAACAAGACTGTAATATAATATGGTAACACATACCTATTTTATTTCATATTTTTGTATTCTTTGAAGAAGGGATTTTTTTTTACCCTGTTGGTGAAAATATAAACTGTTACAGTCTATGGAATATGGCATGAAGATTCTTAAAAAATCTTAGGTCCATTTTTTTATTACTCTAGAAAAAATATTCACATAAATCTATGTCAAGAATCTCTCTACAAACCTTGGGAAATATCACAGAAACAAAATATTTAGTAATATGAGGAAAAATCTTAAATAAAATTGATGGGTTCTTTTTCATAAAATATTCATTTGTTTCAAATTGCTACTTTTTAAAGAAAATAACTTCTTTCTGCTATATTAACTCTAGATGACCTAACAAAACACATTTGTGCCAAACAAAACACATTTTCTATTAACTCTAATCTTAAGAACCTAATTTCAGGATGCTAAGAAAAATAAAGAAACCTGTGATTAAAGTAATAAAAGAGACCAAGGGTAAAATTATTCTGTAAATGAAACTAGACTATCTTGAGCTAATTATGTGGTATATTTAAAAGTGCCTATATGTACATTAAAAATAAAGAGTTAAAAATAATTAAGGACCTAGACTATTTAAAATATAATTGGACTAATTTGTTATGCAACTGGACTGTATGAATATTTGGTATTTAATTAGTAATATAAGAACAATAGTTTGCTTGTCTTGTATGCTACTGTCCTATGTTCAATCACTAGAAGCACATATGGTCTCTCTCTCTCTCTCTCTCTCTCTCTCTCTCTCTCTCTTTTTTTTTTTTTTCTGTTTTTGGATTATCCCCAGAAGCTCTCAGGTGTTACTTCTGGCTCTGCACTCAGAAATCGCTTCTGGCAGGCCTGGGGACCATATGGGATGCAGAAATTGAACCATCATCTGTCCTGGATTGACCTCGTGCAAGGCAAATACCCTACCACTTTGTTATCTCTCCAGTCCCCATATAGGGTCTCTTAAGCTCTACAGGAGTGATCTGTACTACAGGAGTGCAAAGCCAGGATTAAGCCGTGAACATATCCAAGTGTGGCATTACAACCAGATAGACAGACAGATCGATGATAGATAGATGGATAAATAGATAGATGATAGACCATCACTCCTTCCTGCACATCAGGGTTTAAGTCATCTTTCAGGTCTTTTATTTCTGAGAATCTCAAATAGGAGTGTTCATATTGCTTTAGCATTTGTGATTGGAACAAGATTTTGAATTTGTGGCCTTATACTTCCAGGCAAGAATTTATGCATTTTAAAACTGCTAAAATTATTTTCCATCCCCCTAAATAGGTTTTAATTTAAAAATAAGTTAATTATATTAGGGAGGCCACTTTTGGTCATGCTCTGGGCTTATTTCTGACTCTGAGCTTAGAGATTTCTCCCAGTGGGCTTCGGGGACCATATGTGGTCCAGCCTGAATTTTTTATTTTAGAAACAAGTAGTTGCTTTTAACTAAAATGTGTGTATTTTAACTTGCATTACAGATACATTATTATTATTATTATTATTATAGTTTAAGTATATATATACATATATATTACACTAATTTTAGTAAATTATATATCACTGATCAATATTGAGGACATGATTTTTAAATTTCTTTGTTGAATATATTAAATTTAACAGGTGAGGTGATATAGATAATGGAGATCATCTATGGGTCAAAACAGAGATCATCATGGTTCAAAACATTATATTGAATATATGTAATGATTAAGTTAGCCTTATGTTCCCTATAAACCTTGTCAACTCATAATTAAATTCATTTTCTCTTGACAGTCAAATGACCTTTATTTTTATTAACTTTTTAATTGTGATTCAGAAAATAGCAACCAAGAAACGGGCTCAAGAGGTGAGAGTGTATGTTTTGCATACATGATCTATTATATGGGCCTTAAGCACAACCTAAGCTTCCCCAAGCATGACATTGGGAATAATAGTAACTATCTCTAGGTGTGGCACCAAAATAAAAATAATGAAAAAAATGCAGAAAATATTTACAAAACAGCATTTCTTAAGCAATTTTAACCACCATATCTATGATTATTTAATGAATAATATATTATAAATATTATAATTTCATATGCAATTGAAAACTGAGAAATGAAAATTTAATGTTCAAAATTTGAAAAGTAGGGGCAGAGAGATAGCATGGAGGTAGGATGTTTGCCTTGCATGCAGAAGGACAGGGGTTCAAATCCCGGCATCCCATATGGGCCCCTGAGCCTGCCAGGAGTGATTTTTAAGCATAGAGCCAGGAGTAACCCCTGAGCGCTGCTGGGTGTGACCCAATAACCAAAATAAATAAATAAATAAAAACTATTACCATTGTTATTTGTGTGTAATTGATGCACTCCTTAAGCATTTGAGACAATTTTTTATAGATACTCACACTTTATTAGATTTTTCAGTAAAATGAGGTAGTTTGAAAAATACAATAATTTCAAATCCATAAAATACATTGATCTTATTTTATGTTATTAAATAATTAAGTTTTAGTACTGAATAACATTTGACTTCCTAATATTTGTCTAATCTTATTAATACTAATCTACAAAACATTAAAAAATGTTGTGGTCATACAGGTACAAAAATACTATATAATTCCACTTAAGAAATTTCTGTAATTTAGCATATACATATATAAACAAAAAATCATTTGTTTTAATTTTACTTTATCTTATTTTCGTAGCGTCAATGATCTAACCCTGGACCTCACATATACAAAGTGCTCCATCTGTAAGCCACATCTCCAGGGTCAATGGAAGAAACATTTTAATAGTGTTTTACACAACTTTCTGGTTTAGAAACTTTTAAAAAAATTACCTTTCGTATTTGTTTTAGCTTAAAAGTCTAGAAGACATAAATATATTTTGTATTATGATACATTGATTAATTAAAACAACATTTAAAATATGATATATTTAATATATTCAACAAGTTATTTTATGGGATTTTATTTTAAAGTCTAGATTTATTTAAAATAATAAACCAAAGAAAGCCAAATAGAGAACATACTGCGAAACCTATCCTGATAATAGTAGTGCAATTTTATTTATTGTAGAAATGAACACATTATAAATGAACCACAATGAAAAGCTTTTTGATAGGGTTAGTTGCCAAGAAGGCATTTTGAATGAAAAGTTAGAGAAATGCTTAGCTAACTTTTAGAACATAGAAAACTAGTTAAAAAGAATCATGTGTGATGGCACTGAGGAGGACAGCAAATCTCCTGTGTGGATGACAGAAAGTAAATGAACTTGACAGATCTGAACTACAAATCTGGGAATAATGAGAGAAAACATGGTGACACTAAATGGAAATAGAATACTATGTTAGACAAGTTCAGGAAACCAATGTTTTTCAAGGAACTTAAACATCAAAACATCTACAAACATTTAATCAACTAGTCACCAGTGCTTACAATTCATCATAAGTTATCCTTTCTTTAAATACTAATTATTCCTGTCTAGACGTTCACCGAGGTATGTGGATGGTTTGAGGAGAGCTTGATAAATATTTTGAGTCTGATTCTGTGCCTAAAACAGAAAGTCTTTGTGCAGTTTCCCAGCCAGCTAAGTGAGAGTGACATAAAAAACATGCAGAGGTGTTTTGAACAAGAAGTATCCCTGTAAACTCACCTTCCCATAAACACTAGCTTCCTTTTATGAATCCACCTGCTCTCCTGAAGCTTTATTTCTAGGAAAACTGCCAAGCTTTCTGTTTTGGAATATGACAGTAGACCACTATATGGTCTCACTATATTAGTAGCAAACCCCATATATCCTCACCAGCCATAACATATCCCATACCAGGGGTAGATATTAGAGAGATTATTAGAGATTCAAACATCATTTTTAAGCATCCTTAAAAACAACAAATCATAAATAGTTTTAATTAGAGTATAAATTAATTTTTCAATCTCCATTAATTTTGACATTTTCACAAATTCAGAAGTAACTGTTATAAGATTTAAAACTGAATTAACCAGTTAAAAAGGACCATGAATGCAACTTAAAAATTTTGAAAATAGGGGCCGGAGCAGTGGCGCAAGTGTTAAGGAGT
This sequence comes from Suncus etruscus, assembly GCF_024139225.1. NCBI lineage: Eukaryota > Metazoa > Chordata > Mammalia > Eulipotyphla > Soricidae > Suncus > Suncus etruscus. The sequence goes on along the minus strand of NC_064850.1, from coordinate 106,465,813 downwards.
CTGTCTTGCACGCTCTAACATAGGAGGAACCGCAGTTTGATCCCCTGGCATGCCATATGGTCCCCCAAACAAGGAGCAATTTTGAGCTCATAGCCAGGAGTAACCCCTGAGCGTCACTAGTGTGGTCAACAAACCAAAAGAAAAAAAAAAGAATTAAAAATAAACAAACTAACAAAAAACCACATAATCGGGGCCAGAGAGGTGGCACTAGAGGTAAGGTGTCTGCCTTGCAAGCTAGCGTAGGACGGACCGTGGTTCGATTCCCCCGGCATCTCATATGGTCTCCCCAAGCCAGGGCGATTTCTGAGCGCATAGCCAGGAGTAATCCCTGAGTGTCAAACGGGTGTAGCCCAAAAACCAAAAAAACAAAAACAGAAACAAAAAACACATAGTCAAAGGACACAGTAACTTTTAGTGTTGTACATTTAAAACAATTTTAAAATAACTTTTCTTTTTGATTAAATATGATATAGCCTATGTTTGCCATTTTATTGCTGTTTGCATATCTTTTTCCTGTAAGTATTTGGCAATAAAATAATTTTATTTCCAAGATAAATTATCTTATCTTTAATTATTTTGTTTTGTTTTGTTTTTTGGGTCACACCTGGCAGCGCTCAGGGGTTATTCCTGGCTCTATGCTCAGAAGTCGCCCCTGGCAGGCACAGGGGACCATATGGGATGCCGGGATTCAAACTAATGTCCTTCTGTATGAAAGGCAAACGCCTTACCTCCATGCTCTCTCTCCCGCCTCATCTCTTTAATTATTTCTAATCTTAATATAACTATGAATCGTTACAAGTTAATGAGGTAGAATCACTTCTTAGAGTATTTTCAATACCAATTTTATAGGCCATTCCTTACAGAAATGAAGAATTAATGTGAAAAGCAAACATAGATGTGAAGGTTCATGTTTTTAGTCAATTATGTTCTTGCAAAAAGCCAAGCCAAGTCTGCTTGTGAGCAGCACTTAGATAATAGTGTCTTATAGTTATTCTTGGCAAGGCTCATCAACATGACAGGTCCAAACTTGTTAAATGTGTTTACTTAATGACATTTCTAGATTCTTAAGAAAGTAAAAAGAGAATTTCGTGTTTTTTAGCAATAACATTATTGAAGCAGTGTTTATATAGCTAGAAACAATTTCCATGGATTTTAATAACCAGTTGAATTCCAAGTTTTGATCATCAGTGTGAACTAGACAAACTAATGTGACTGATTTCATGCTATACTAAAGAAAAACCAATTCATTGGATTGTTTAATTATTCAGTCATGTGTTCATAACTTTTTTACATATCTAATTTGAATTTTCTTACAAAATAAATTGATATATATGAGTTATATTTTCTTGACATGAATTCTACTTTCTTGATTTTATGCAAATCTGTAAGATTTCAAAGTGTATTGAAAAAAGAATGCATATTTAGATATTGGACCATGGATATCCTGCAGATAAATACATATCCTTTAAGCCTGTTCTTCAAGTTTCTTCATCAAACCCATTGTTTCTTTACTGTTTGAATGATACAAATAGGAAAATATTGGTAATCAACCTATTGCTACTATTGTTTTGCTGTCAATGCTTTCCTTTAAACTTATTAAAAGTTTTTTATGCATATTGCTGTTTTTTGTTGATGAATATATATCTTAAGAGTAATAAATCTTTAATTTATGGATTTCTTGGGAATTATATATAATATCTATATCTATATCTTATTCCATTTTGAAAAGTTTACTTCTTCAAGACTGGAGTAATAGTACAACAAGTAGGGCAATTGCTTTGCATACAGTGAACCCAGATTCAATCTCCAGTATCCCATATGGTCTTCCAAACACTGCCAGGAGTAATTTTCTGAGTGCAGTCAGGAGTAACAGAGTAACCCTTGAGTGTTGCCAGATATGTCCCAAATTAAAAAAAAAAGAGCTCATTTTGTGTAATAAAATATGTGCATTAGAGTCTCAATAAGCTACTTCTTGTCTATATAATCTCTTATAAAGAGTTTAGGGTTTAATTCATTTGCCTGATACATCATCTGACCACTCTGTATCTTTAAGTGGTAAGTTTAGTCCATTAATGTTAATATCAAAATTTGTTTCTTGATTTTTCATACAAATATTGGAAGTTTTTGCAGCCAGTCTTTGCTTTTACTTTGATACCTATGTTTTATGAAATACTCATGCTTCCTTTACTCTTTCGTTTGGGCTTCATAAGTAAGTTTGCCTTGAGACTGCCATGCTGTTTACTTCAAGAGTTCCGGGTTTATTTTTATTTTATTTTTTAAATAATATCTTTATTTAAGAACCATGTTTACAAACATGTTTGTTGTTGGGTTTCGATTATAAAAAGAATTCTTCACGTGGCAACCTCCCCTCTTTTTTGCCATAGGGTTTGCATTAGCTATTTGTGGGTATTTTTTTTCCAAATAAATTTCAAGCGTGTTGGATCCACCTCTTGAAAAAATTTCATTGTTATCATTAGAGGAATTGCATTAAATCTGTTCAATGCTTTGTGGAGTTTTGCCATTTTAATGATGTTAATCCTCCCAACCCATGAAAGGGTATGTGTCTCCATTTCCTTGAATCCTCTTTTATTTCTTAAAGCAGTGTTTTGTAGTTTTCTTTGTACAAGTCCTACATCTCTTTAGTTTAGTTGAGTTCAAGGTATTTGAGTTTCTGTGGCACTAATGTGAGTGAGATTATTTGAATGTCCCTTTCTTCTCTATTATGATTTGTGTAAGAAGGCACATCTCCTAGTCAATAAACTTCAACCCCAGCCCAACACACAGAAAACATCACACTACAAACATGACAATGCAGAAATAATGCAAGCCAAAACCATGTATAGAGAATTAAAATGGCAGCTCTAGAGACCTAAAAAGTGCCAACTACTTATTTAGCCTCTCAGATAAGGAGTTTAGAGAAGAAACATGGATAATGTTCATAAAACTCAAAGAAAGCATGGATAAAGCTCAACAAATCATAAATATGAATAAAGATGATATAAAAATAGAAATAAAAAAACTCCAAACTTAAATAATAGGACTGAAAAATTTGAAAGGTGAAGTGAAAACCTCATTGGAAAGCCTCTCTAATACAATAACAACATCTGAGGATTGAATCAGTGAACTGGTAGATGAGATGCATAATACCTCCATACAAGAGAACAGATTAGAAAAGAACCTTAAAGCAAATGATCAGACAATGGGAAAAAATCCTCAAAAAATGTGAACATATGAAAATAGAAGTATTTTGATAAACTTAGCAGAAAGAACATGCATAAGAATCACAGGAGTGCAAGAGAATCAAGAAGAAAATCCCCAAGAAGAAGCAGTAGTCAAGGACATCATTACAGAGAAACTACTGAAGATAAATAGTGCATGCAACCAAATCCTGCATACCTGAAGAGTACCAGCTAAACATGTTCTGAAGGAAAGCACCCAAGACACATCTTAGTTATAGGTTTAAAATCTTTTCTTAAGATCAAAGGATGTGAGTCTCACTAATATTGTATTAAACTCGATTGTTGGTCCCCACTCTTCCTGCATTTTATGCTTCAAGTACATCATTCATAAGTAATGATCCTTTACCTTTTATATATCTTTATTTAATATTTTGGGTTGTGTTATTTTTGGAGGGTTGGGCCATACCTGTTTAAATTTTGGTTTTACTACTCACTCTATGCTCATGGATCAGTAAGATTTTGCTCCATGGACTATATCCCTTGTCAGGGATCAAAATGTGTTCAGTGTTGTATTACTTTATAGCCTTAAAAGATAATTTACTGCATCTTTCAGTGATAGACTAGTAATTATAGAATTATTTAGTTGTTGTTTGTCTGTAAACGTTTTGTCACTTTTTAGAATTTGTACAATAATATAATAAGGTAAGAGTATCTTATTTGGGTGCCTATACCATTCACTATGTTGGTTATATTATACCATTCTTTTCTAGCCTATAGAATTTTATTTGATCAATATGCTGAATCTGTTGAGTGTCCTGTTATGGTTAATAGTATTGTTTTTATCTGACTTCTTGACTGCTGTTTAGATTTTATTATTGCATTTGTACTTTACCATTTAAATTACTTTGTATCTTAGCATTCTTCTGTTTAGTTTATTTTTGAAATTCTGAGCTTTTGGTGTCTGAGTACATGACTTGATTCTCAGATTAGAGAAGTGTTGCTGACTAGCACTTGGGGTCCGGTTGAATAACAGAAGTTCTTTGACTCCTCTTGAGAAGAGTAAATGCATGGTTGGTGAAATATGAAGAAATGTGAGATCACACAATGTGTGTAGAGAAATAGCATTCTAAGTTTAATGTCTGGGACAGGTATATATGAAATAAATTTCCAGTCACATGTATGAAAAAGATGCTTATAATTACAAAGCATAGCTTAACAATCCCCAGGCTGGGGATGATAAGCAGTAAGAATCCTGAGTTACAAAGAATTTTTCTTTGTTTTTTTTGGGGGGGTCACACCCAGCAGCGCTTAGGGGTTATTCCTGGATCTATGTTCAGACTCAGAAATTGTTCATGGCAGGCTCGTGGGACCATATGGGATGCCTGTATTCAAACCACCCTCAAGAAGATTAATTTTAACATCTCAAAAACAGTTCCTGGCAAGCTAGCCTCAGGTGTAGAATAAGGGATAGTGAAAAGCAGGAATTCTGTAGAAATTCTGTCAAGTTCCTATTCTAAGGGGATAGGCTTTAGAGGTCTAAATGAAGGATAGAGAGATAAGTCTAGGAAGATATGATTCTCAATTTTTGGGAAAAGTACAATAGCCCCAAATCTGCATCCTGGGCATGATGGAATCCTTTGATTCCCAGAAGCAGAAACTGCAACGTCAATTTGAAGAGAGAGAGAAAATATATATTGTCTTTAATTTGAATTAGAAAATTATCCAGGTAAAATGATTTTAATCAAGACTATATTTTGCTTGAGAATACACAGCAGAAAAGAGAATTAATTTTAGACCCAATAATTGTGAAGGAAATATAATGTTAGTACCATAACATAAATCTCAAAAATATCTCTATGGAATTTCACAAACTATGCACAGGGGTAAAAACTTTCCAGCATGACTTTCGGTTAAAATCCCTTGGGGATAATGTTGGAATGGATATATTTGATATAGTATGTTTTTAAGTAATTTTATAAAACAATAATTGAATAGTCATCCTCACAAAGAATATGACATCCTAGCAAGCCTTTTGCCCAACCCCTCATTGAAATACAGAAATTCCTATTAATAGCGCTCAGACAGGGAAGTTATTGGTTACAATTTCTATGACTAAAATTTATTCCTCGTTTCCTCTTCCTCTTCTTATGGGTCTCCTAAAAATGGATATTCTTTTCCTTGAGGTTGCCACAAAATTACTCATTATTTTCTTCGATATAAAAACACCAATTTTTACTTTTGTTTAACATCTTTAAATGATTTTATACATATTTTCCTCAAGCACACTGATTTGTTCTTCAATAATTTGTTACTCTGCTGCTTAGTCTTGTCATTGGGTTTTTACTTAAATCAAACTTTTTTTTTTTTTTTTGCTGATTTTTGATTAAAGCTTTCAGCTTTGTCATACCTATCATTCTTCTTTTGGAACTCTCCTCTTCTATTTTCTGAATTCAGAGAGCAGCATTATCATTGTGACATTGAAGTCCTCTTTGGGGAAAATTAAACAATTCTTATGTGTTTGGGGTCTTCCCCAGCTTCTGTTAATATTAATTAGTGCAACATAATATCTCTGCTTCTTCATTATTTTTGTACAGCATAAAAGGTAGTATATTGAGTGTCTTGTTTTGTGGAGACCTGGATGGCAATTAAGATACTATCTAGTGATACATCTGGAGATTGAGCTTTCTAGGAATTTGATGACATGTTTTCTCTATCAATTGGAATCCTAAAACAGACTTTTAAGTGCTGCCACCCATCATTCATATCTGCTTGCTCTTATAGCCGTGAGGTTACTACCCCAATTTGTGCCTAATTGATTTGTGTAGCCAGCGAGTGCTCTGATACCATGCACTTCCAATGAGACCCTTTATACTCCAGGGTGCAAATTATCATTCAGTTCCAATCTGGCCTTGAATGTATATGCAACTAAAAGTTCCTCAATATGATCAGGCCTTGTCTGGCAAATAGTCAAACATTCAACTTAACAGAATGTTTACCCAAAAGACAAATGCTAAAGTGAGTCTAAAACTTGAATCCCCAGCTCTCAACTTCTCTCTGTCTTGAGCAAATGTTATCTCTCTCCACTGTTGAATCTGTATCTGTCAATCAATCATCTACTTCTCTGATGGCTTTTCTATTCTCTGATTAGGATGAAAATTCTGCTGCACAGGTAACAGATGTGCACAGGTAGTCCCCTCTGCTAGACTATCTCTCCTCTGCTCAGGATGAAGACCTTCAATCTTAAATAATAGGAAGTATCCTACTTCCTACAGGAAGCATCTCACATCCTACAGGAAGTATCCAAGAGTAGGCATTTTCATACTTGACCTCACATTTGAGTTGAAGTATATACTGCAACATGTACATCTGTGCTAATCTTACCACCACAATTTTACACACAGCCTGAGATGGAAAATTTTAAGTTTCTTGCTGACTATCAGGTGGCTCTGATGTACAAGTGTTAATATCTTGGCTCTATGATCAACTTGGATGATGTTCATCAATGTGATGCCTCTCTTGGAAAAAACTCAACTTGTGTTCCACTTCCTTTATGGTCACATTAATCTTCATCCTTCTACTGATGGCCGTCAGTCCATATACCATGGATGGAGGTAGATGCTGATCTCTTTGATTTTTCTTCTCACAACAATCTGTGCACAATTCTGTATTTTTCTTTTTCTGAGGTTTGGCAATGGTGAACTTACTTCACTGTCAACTCTGCCCTCTTGGTCTTGTTTTCTAGAGGTAATTTTTCTGAGACCTAGCAGTAAAATGTGCAGTATGATGTTGGAAACAGAATCAAAGAGATAGGGTAGCAAGTTGGGCATATGCCTTGCTTTTGGCCAACCAGGGTTTGATCCCCATACGGTCCTCCACACCCACCAGGAGTGATCCCTGAGGACAGAAACAGGAATATAAGCACTGATAATGCTGAGTGTGTCTCAGCACACACACACACACACACACACACACACACACACACACACATACATACACACACAAACACACACAAGAGTTTAGAAAATTCCATGTACTTTAATTTAGGTATTTAATTTTACATAACTATAATTTATTAATAAGGCCATTTGGTTATAATTAAGACAACTTTCAACTGTCTAAATAAACTTGTTGCCTAGCAGTCAGCAAATAAACCTTGCTGCCTAGCTGTAAGCACACTGTGGGAGAGGTATTTCCTGGAACTCTTACTTTTCTTAGAGTCACACTTAGAAATGAAAGAAAAATTATGTATTCCATTTAAGGTCTAGCTCTCTAGAGCTATAAGCATCCTCTTAAAATATAATTAGTGTGAAAAAGCATTGACAAGAGATATTGAATTTGTCATGCATTATTTTTCTCTGAGAGTAGAACAAAGTATGAGATGATGCTAACATTAATGCATTTAATAAATCTCTTCACTAAATAATGTTCTTCCTCTAGTAGTTTTATTTATATTGTGATTGTTTTATCTGCAATCCAAATTACTAAAAAGACATTGAGGATCCTTCCAAATGATGGCACTCTGTGCTCAATTTCAGCAGCATTGTACAGAGCATTTTTCCCCTTATGTTTAAGCTCTAATGTTTGGTGCATTTTCCTCATTAAACACTGTCTTATAAGTCTCCATCTCTGGAATGAATAATATTTTTGGCTGTGGAAGAGCTGTTTAATCATTGGAAAGCTTATAAAAGATAATTTATCATGTAGTACACCAATCTATAATATTTAACAGACAAAAATGATAAAAGCTAATCTTGCTTCTGACTTTATGAGTTGCTTACCAATAAATCTAGATTTTATAAATGCTTGAATAACTTGTTTTTAACTAGTTTGCCTTAAGTTATTTAAGTATCTATAATAATTTAAGATTGCATTTTTCTAGATAGCTTTAGTTAACATTTCTTTATACTCTGCAATAAGTGGATTGCTAAAAATGAAAGTATGTAATAAGTTTTCTTACCTCCATACAATTATGGAGAATTTATAGATACAAGTAAAGTTTCCCCAAGAATAATAAATAAAGAGGTCATGTATTCTATGTTCTCAATGTGCTTGTATAATCTTTTGGTATCCTGTGACTCTGACCTTCCCTTTTAAAACAGAGTGTTAAAACTTAATCTATGAAAAGTCAATTTAGTATATTGAAAAATGCCCCTTATTCAAGGAGTTATTTTCTTTAATAAATACAATAAACAGTAAGAAATACAATAAGGAAAACAGTAAGAAATGCAATAAACAATTTGGACTAGTGGCCAGTATTGAATAAAGAAAATTACTAAGAATTCTTCCAACGTGAAAATAGATTAGAAATAAAAGAGAAAGAATACACAAGATAAATGTGTATCAAAATGAAATTCAAAGCAAATAATAGAAGAAAAAATGTAGTCACAAGAGGGAAAATTAGCATAAAGAATATGTGATTCATGTAAAAATAATATTATCTAGTGGATACTTAAATTTTAATAATTATAATTCTGTTACTTTGTAGATACAGCATATTTTCAAGATAAAGTTTGATTTTTTTTTTTGGTGGTTTTTGGGTCACACCTGGCAGTGCTCAGGGGTCATTCCTGGCTCCAGGCTCAGAAATTACTCCTGGCAGGCACGGGGGACCAAATGGGAAGCCAGGATTCGAACGGATGACCTCCTGCATGAAAGGCAAATGCCTTACCTCCATGCTTTCTCTCTGGCCCCAAAGTTTGATTTTTTTATATCTACTTAATGATTTAGAGTAGACCTTAAAGTGTAAATACAACAGGTACATAGAAAAAGAGGACTAAGAATATGTGGCTGATAAAGGTTAAGATGATATGAAAGAGTATAAGTTGCATAAGAAGGGCCAGAGTTGTAGCACAGAGGTATGATGTTTGCCTTGCATGCTGCTGACCTAGTCCCCCGCATCCCATATGATCCCCTGAACCAGGAGTGATTTCTGAGCACAGAGCCAGAAGTAATCCCTGAGTGATGCTGGGTGTGGCCCCAAAACAACAACAACAACAACAACAACAAAATAAAACAAAAAATTGCATAAGGGATCAATAGAAAGTATGGGCCTTCCATTCAAGAGAAAGACAATGATGTAATATGTAAGACAATGATGTTAGATGTACTTGAAATTGGAAGTCTTCGATGAATATTTCTAGGCTTGAAATATTTTCATAACCTTGAAGAAGAGACAGCTGAAAAAAGATTTATGGCTGGAGGCTAATACCATTAAAGAACACAGTTCATAATTAGACACAAATTGGTTTTGTGGCATATAAAAGAGTTAAGAAAGTCAGACTTGGGAACAATATGAACAAGCTATTCTTGGTGGTAAATTTCCAAGCAAAGAAATTGAAAAAGGAAATTAGACTCAGAAAATAGGAGTTCTGATATGAGATCAATAAACTGGGGAAATTTAAATATCAGAGAATGAGAGACAGGTAGTC